>NC_048441.1:0-300000 GCF_004353265.1 Vitis riparia
CCTATGAAAACCACCCTTTTTCCTTTGTGTCCTTCCATCCAGATTCCGTGTGCTGCACCTCCAATGAGTACACCTATTTCATCACACTTTTTTAAGTCATCCAATGTATAATACCACCAACCTTATTTATTTATTACAAATTTAAATCTTTTTTTCCACTTCAAAGAAAAATAAAATTATGAATTTTATTTGCAATGCATTTTTATTTTTAATTAATCATTACATTTAAATTATTAATAATTTTAGTTTTTTAAATAAATTAATGTTAATAAACAAAATTGTTACCACATATTTTTAATAAAATATTTAAAATTAAATCTTAAATAAAATATTTTATATAAATTTATTTAAAATATTATCAAATTTGTTTTAATAAAAGTATTTTTATAATTTTAAATTAAATGAATATAAATATATTAAAAGAATTTAGGCTAATTTTTTTATAAAAATATGATAATTGTTCTTGATTGTTTCATCTACAATCTTTCAAAAACCTTTAACTAACCACCCAACGCCTTCTTTGCCCAGATTAATTTATGTGGAGACCTCTAGAAGGCATGGTAATAACAAAAATGAGGGGGTAAGTTGGAAATAAAATGCAAAAAATAATACTAAAATTTCCAGAGACGGGAGAGGCAGAGAGAAAAAGAGCGAGAGGGCGCCCTCTGAAGTCGACCTTGAGTGTACGCAGCGAGGGAGATTATTCCGTTTTCATTTTTGGTAATCTATCCCTTTTCTACGTTTACGATTTATCCTCCGTCGATTACCTTGCCTTTTTTCTGAATTGGATTTTTTTTGGCAGGTCTCGGGCTCGTGTTTGAATTTTTCGTTTCTTTGGATCTGGGTTGTGTTCTGGTGGTATATTGCATGAGGGTAGGGAGATATGAGGAATAGTTTATAAAAACCCGAAATCCACCCTGAATGGACTGGATTATGGGGTTTTGATTACTTTTCTTTTTCTTTTTCTTTTTCTTTTTCTTTTTTTTGGGAACGCTTCCATGTGTTGTTGGAACACTCCAGGGCGCACTAATAAAATTAGAATTGCATTACTGCTTGATCATGATACTGGTGTGAAGGTAGAAAATACTAAAGGGATGAATTGCTGCTCTATAATTAGTGAATGATGTCAAATCATATTATATTGATTAAAAAAAAAAAATCTTATGCTTTGTACTATCTCAGCAAAAATCCAGATCGTGCTGTACAAATTGATGAACAAACATGAGCGTTGAACCATTCAATAGGTATAATTTCCCTTTGAGCCAAATTTGTCAGATCAACTTGTTATTCTAATATGACTTTGATTCTCCAAAACAAGAATGTTGATTTAATTGTTTTTCTTGTTTCTTCTTTGTTTTGCCTTTTCGATAAATTTTTCACAGGTTGGTGAAGCTTGCAGCTAGAGCATTTTATGACGATATAACAACCAAAGGAGACAACCAGCCCAAGACTGGGAGGAGTGATAACCGGGGCATTGCTGTAGTGGTGCTTGATGCTCTCACAAGGTTTTACTATTTTACTAATTTGATTTCTGCATTTTGTTAGCAGGACATGGGCCTGGATTGGGATATAATATTCTGTTCTATGCAATTTATCAAAAAAAATAATATTCTGTTCTATGTTTGGTTCACTACCAGGGTAGATCTGGGATTGGAATATTTTATCCCACTAATAAAAATATGGAGGTTTGTGATATCTTTTGGAGTTAGGAACCTGCAAGCAGCAAAGCAATAACAAAATAAGCTTAAATGTGTTAAAGATCTCAATTCCAAACCTTGCAATAATGCGGTAATATACAAATGCTTTAAATGATAAATGATCGATGAGCTGGACAGTTTTGTGGGAATTAAATAGTGAAGACTTGGGTTTGTTGCTAACATGTGCTACATAATTATGAATCAGATCTTTGTTTCTCATGGATATCCTGATCAGAACATTATTGAAGAGCCCCCTTTCTTTGATGGGTAAAATTTTATTCGTTTGTTTATTGTTACTTGGGATTAAACCTGAAACCTCCAGTATGGCTACCTAAACAGCTAGCCACTTGAGTAAGTCGAATATGTAATATCATGGTTGTAAATCTGTATGTAAGATGATTAGTAGTCAGGATGTGATTCTAGCAAGAATTATCAGAATCCAAAGTCCATGTGCTCCAATATGATGCTTTTTCCACTATGCCTTTAATTGATTTTGTTAATTTGTTGGGTTTTTGTTGAGGGAGGAAGTAGTTTTTATTTTCCCTTTTTTTGTTTTGCCTCTATGTGCATGTTGTATGCATCCTGTGTACCCTTGTGCACTAGTTCTTTTGGCGCTTCTAATATATTTCTTGTTTGCCTATCAAAAAAATATGATGCTTTTTCCACTTGCTTGAGTGGCAGAATTGGCTCTTTTACAGGTTATGGTTTGTTATGACTTTTGTTTTCTTCTATCCTAGACGACAATGGGTTAGAGAAGAAGATTTGGCAAAGGACTTAAAGCTTCACTCAAAGCAGCTTCGTCGGACTCTACGATTTTTTGAAGAAGAAAAATTAGTTACCCGGGATCATAGGAGAGAGGTCAGTACTTTTGTGGTTAATGTTATTCACTCATGTACTTGTTACTTATTGCTACCACTTTTTCATAGTTATCTTGTTTACCTTTTTCTTTCTTACCATATTTTTTGCAAAACTTATCATGAGGATATCAATTGTCATGAAAAGCTATATCAAATGGCATGGTATCTATGTTATCTATTTAAAGTGGGCTACATTCTAGTCTATCCCATACACCGAAAATTAACCACATCCACTTGACTTTTTAAGAAAGGGACAAAATAGTATACTAGGCAATTCAATCTACCACTATAGCTATTCTATCTATCTCCCTCATGATGAAAGGCATATTTTTTTGAAGGGTGAGAAAAGTGCAAGAAAGGGACAAAGATTCCTTCATCAATAGAGCAAAAGGAAAAAAAACTAGGAAAACAAAATTAAAACCGATAAGCCTAAGCTTGTTATATCCAACACAAAGTTAAAACCGTTGGAAATATTGGATTGGGAGAAGGGCTAATTCTCTCTATCCTACAGATTCAGGAATGTGGAAGATGGGGTTGTCTGGGTGTTCCTGTCTGTGGTCCTTTCACCAAAGAGGAAAGGGAATGCTTGTGGGAAGAGTTTGGGGCCATTAGAGGAATTTGGGAAGATCCTTGGTGCTTAGGGGGTGATTTTAATATTACCCTCTTCCAAAGAGAAAGAAGCAGACAAGGGAGAATAACCTCAATGATGAGGAGGTTTGCTCAAATTATCGACGAGTTAGGACTGGTGGATCTTCCACTGTAAGGGGAAGTGTTTACTTGGAGCGGGGGTCTTAACAATCAATCCTGGGCTAGATTAGACAGGTTTCTTGTGTCTCCTAGTTGGTTAGATCATTTCAGTGGCGTGCTCCAAAGCAGACTACCTCGGCCTATCTCCGATCGCTTCCTTGTCCTTCTAGAGGGTGGCGGGCTAAGAAGAGGTCCCTCTCCTTTTAGGTTCGAAAACATGTGGCTTAAGGTTGAGGGCTTTATAGATCTTATCCGAAGTTGGTGGAGGGGGATTGAGGTTAGAGACACTGTTAGCTTTAGATTGGCTACAAAGATGAAGGGGATCAAACAAAAACTAAAAGTTTGGAATAGAGAGGTTTTTGGGAGTTTGGAGTGCAATAAAGTTTCAGCTCTACAGCAGGTGGAATTTTGGGACCGGATGGAAAGTGAGAGAAGTCTGTCATTGGAGGAAACAGAATTAAAAAAGGAAGCAAAGGAAAGTTATAAAAAATGGGTACTCATGGAAGAAACCCATTGGAGACAACTCTCAAGGGAGATATGGCAAAGGGAAGGAGATAAAAATATGGGTTTTTTCCATCGTATGATAAACGCCCATTGTAGAAATAACTCCCTGGACAGAATTAAAATTAATGGGGTGTGGCTTTCAGAGGAGCAGGAAGTGAGGGAAGGGGTTGCTAATGCCTACCAGCAGATGCTTTCTGAAGATTCGAGTTGGAAGGCGGATATTGGGAGGCTACAATTAGAACAAATCAACCAGCAAGAAGCAGAGAATCTGGAGATCCCTTTTTTTGAGATTGAGGTTCATTCGACTTTGATGGAGATGAATGGGGACAAAGCCTCTAGGCCGGATGGCTTTACTATGGCGTTTTGGCAAAGCTGTTGGGATTTCGTTAAAGAGGAGATTCTGGAAATGTTTAAGGAGTTCCATGAGCATATCTCTTTTCTCAAGAGTCTCAGTAATACTTTCCTGGTTCTGATTCCTAAGAAAGGTGGGGTTGAGGATCTTGGAGATTTTAGACCCATTAGCCTTTTGGGGGGGCTATATAAACTGCTCGCTAAAGTGTTAGCTAACAGACTCAAGAGAGAGTTAGGTAAAGTGGCATCCCTAGCCCAGAATACCTTTGTGTTGGGAAGACAAATTCTTGATGCTTCATTAATTGCAAATGAAGTGATAGACTCGTGGTAGAAAAGAAAAGAGAAAGGGCTCATATGCAAATTGGATATTGAGAAAGCGTATGACAACATTAACTGACAATTTTTGTTGAAGGCCTTACAAAAAATTGGATTTGGATCACAGTGGTTGGGTTGGATGTGGAGTTGTTTATCTTCAGCCAAGTTTTCAGTCCTGGTTAATGGGGTGCCAGCTGGCTTTTTCCCAAGTACTAAGGGGTTTCGCCAAAGAGATCCCCTATCTCCTTACCTCTTTGTATTGGGAATGGAAGTGCTAGATGCTCTTATTAGGAGGGCTGTTGCTGGGGGTTTCCTTTCAGGGTGTAGTATTCGGGGTGGTAGAAGGCCACCCTGAATATTTCTCATTTATTCTTTGCTGATGACACAGTTGTGTTCTGTGAGGCTAATAAAGAACACCTAACTCACTTAAGCTGGATTTTATTCTGGTTTGAAGCTGCTTTAGGTCTAAGAATTAATTTGGCCAAAAGTGAAATCATCCCAATTGGTGTGGTGGAGGAGATCGATGAGTTGGCAACGGAGTTAGGGTGTAGGGTGGGCTTTTTGCCTTCTCAATATCTGGGTCTGCCTTTAAGGGCTCCTAACAAGGCTCATTCTGTGTGGGATGGGGTGAAAGAGAGAATGAGGAGGAGACTTGCGCTGTGGAAATGACAATATATTTCCAAAGGTGGGAGAATCACTCTCATAAAGAGCACTTTGGCTAGTATGCCAAATCTATCAAATGTCTCTTTTCCAGATGCCTAAGACCGTTGCTAGAAGGTTAGAAAAAGTGCAAAGAGATTTTCTTTGGGGAGGGGGAAACTTGGAAAGGAAAGTTCATCTAGTTAATTGGGAGGTGGTTTGTGCGGACAAGAATAAGGGTGGGCTAGGGTTAAGGAAGCTAGCACCCTTGACAAAGCCTTGCTTGGTAAATGGATTTGGAGGTTTGCTTTTGATAAAGACAATCTTTGGAAACAAGTGATAATGGCGAAATATGGGCAAGAAGGTCATGGTTGGAGGACAAAGAAGGCTAATGGGGCGTTCGGAGTTGGGGTTTGGAAGGAAATTTTGAAGAAAACTAATTGGTGTTGGGATAACATGGTGCTCATAGCTAGGAAGGGCACCAAAATCAGATTATGGACTGATGTTTGGTGCATTGGTACAACGCTGTCCCAAAACTTCCCTCATCTATTTGCTATGGCTTCTCATAGGAATGCTACGGTGAAGGAGATGTGGAATCAAAATTTTGGTCAAGGGGGTTGAAATCTAAGATTTTTGAGGGATTTTAATGATTGAGAGTTGGATATGGTAGGGGACTTGCTCTTGTTTTGAGAGGTCATAGACCCTCTTTGGAGGAAGACTCAATTTTTTGGAAGAGAGGAAGAAACAAATAGTTTAGGGTCAAAGAAGCGTACAACTTGTTGGCCAAGCCCAATGACACTGCTTTTCCGTCAAGTTGTATTTGGGTGGATAAAGTTCCAACCAAGGTTGCGTTCTTTGCTTGGGAGGCTACGTGGGGGAGGGTGCTTATTCTTGACAGGCTTCAGAAAAGAGGATGGCAACTCTCTAATTGTTGTTTTTTGTGTGAAGAAGAAACTGTAAATCATATTCTTATACACTGTATAGTGGTTAGAGTCCTGTGGAATATCGTCCTTGGGTTATCAGGTGTGCGGTGGGTCTTTCCAAAAACTGTAAATGAGGTCTTAATTAGTTGGAGGGGCCCTTTTGTGGGGAAGAAAAGGAAAAAGATATGGAAATCCATACTGTTGTGTATTTTTTGGACAGTTTGGAAGGAGATGAATAGATTAGCTTTTAGGGGGGTTGTGTTAGATATTCAGAAACTTAAGAATTTTTTTGTTTGTAATTTATGGAGCTGGACTAGATTGTATATTGGAGAGGAGTCTATCCCTTATAGGCTTCTTGGAGTGGTTAGCTTCCAATTAAGGGGTGGTGAGGCTCTGATGGCTTTCTTTTTTGCTTGAGAGGTGTTAGTTGCCTTGTACACCCCCTATATGCTTTGTGGCTTTTCGCCTCTGTTTTAATACAATTATGATTTACTTATAAAAAAAAAAAAATATCCAACTCAAAGTGGGTTAATATATTACTCCTTTTTACTGCTTTCTTTGCATCTTGCATATGTTTTTTTGCTTCCTATAAAGAATGTCTTCTTTTCCTAATGAGAGACATTGAGCATTAACATTTTCAAATTTCTTTTCCTTGAAGTTGTTTTTTCCACCTTCTATTCAAGTTATTCTATGGTTGTCTTTGCCAAACTAATTTTATCTAAAAGCTTTTTTTTTTTCATAGGCAAACACACAGAAAAGAAACATATTAGAAAAGGGCACCTTGAGGCTAACCCAAAAGCATACAAGGGGTATACAAGAGGCGCCAAAAGGCACAAAAAAGAAGAGGGGATACAAAACCAACCCTCAACTAGCACCTAGCCAATAAAAAAAAACTGAGTAAAGGAAGAGGTCCTTCATTTACAACCGACTTAGTCCACAACCAAAGATTACATACGAAAGAATTTTTCAACCTATGAATCGAAAGTTTCTCATTATCAAAAGCAATCCTATTTCTTTCCTTCCAAACCGCCCAAAAAATACACAAAGGGGCTACCTTCCACACCTTTCTACACTTCTTGCCTATGTTAAAGCCACACCATCCAAAAAGGGTATCTCTAACCGAAAAAGGAAGGACCCAAGTAACGCCAAAAAGAGCAAACAATAACTCCCATAAACCTCTTGCCCTAGAGCACTGAATAAGAATATGATCAATTGTCTCTTCTTCCTCATAGCAAAGGAAGCATCTATTAGCTAGAGACTGACCCCTCTTTTTAAGTTGATCCAAAGTTAGCACCTTACCCCAAGATGCTTCCCAAGCAAAAAAACTCACTTTGGTAGGCACACAAGGATTCAAAATAATACTATTAGGGAATTAAACAACTCTTCTTGAAGTTAGAGCACTGTAAAGAGATTTAACTAAGAAAATCTCATCCTTAGTCTCTTTCCACAGCATTCTATCTTCCAAAAGCGGATTAAGCCTCCTTCCCCGGATTAACAAAAGTAATCTCTCCACCTCCTCCACCTCTCAATTATTAAAGGGCCTAGAGAACCTAGGGCTCCAAACCCCTTCTCCTCCCGAATGATCTCACAACTCCACTAACCAAGCCTCTTTATAAGACGCAAAAACATACAAAGAGGGAAAGGAATTACAGAGGGCGAAGTTCCCACACCAATTATCTTTCCAAAATTTCACACTTGTACCATTCCCCACAGAGAAAACAACTTTGTTTTGCAAAAGAGCGCCTTCTTTCCTTATTTCCTTCCAAAAGCCTACTCCAAAACCCTCCTTAACTTCTCTAGTCAACCAACCCCCTTCTTCCTCCCCGAACTTCCTACTAATGACATGCCTGAAGTCTCCCTTTCATTCGCAAAGCGCCAGTTCCACTTACATAAAAGGGCCCTAGTGAGAGTAAACAGACGTTTAACTCCCAAGCCACCCTTTCTTTTGTCCAAACAAACGGTATCCCATTTTACTAGATGAGGCTTCCTCTCCAAAGCTCCCCCTTGCCACAAAAAGTTCCTTTGAATTTTTTCCAATCTTAAACTAATCACTCTTGGCATTCATAGTAAAGACATCAAGTATATGGGCATACTTGACAAAGTGCTACGAATTAGAGTAATTCTCCCGCCTTTGGAGATAAAATGCCTTTTCCACATGGCAAGCCTTTTCCAAAATCTATCTTCCACCCCATCCCAAACGGCCATGGACTTGTGATTTGCCCCCAAAGGGATCCTTAAGTAAGAAGTTGGCAACCTTCCCACTTTACAACCAACCTCAAGAGCCAAAACCCCCATATTCTCTACTTTCCCAACCGGCAAAATTTCGCTCTTATCCAAATTGATTCTCAAACCTGATATGACTTCAAACCACATCAACAACCAGCTTAAGTAAGCCATGTGATCTTGGGAAGCTTCACAAAAAACTAAAGTATCATCAGCGAATAGCAAATGAGATACCAAAGCCTTGTCTCCACTTCTTCCTTGTATCCTGCAACCTGAAAGAAACCCCCCTCCCTCACTACTCTAAGGATGAGCCTACTAAGAGCCTCCATCCCAATCACAAAAAGGTAGGGAGAAAGTGGATCCCCCTAACGCAGCCCCCTTGAACTGTTGAAGAAACCCGCCGGAGTGCCATTGATCAAGACAGAAAATGTTGCTGTGGAAATGCACCAGGAAATCCAACCGGTCCACTTCTCCCCAAAACCCATACTTTGCAATACAAACAGCAAAAAATTCCAGTTCAAGTGATCGTATGTCTTCTCTATATCCAGCTTGCACAACACTCTACTCTCATTTCGCTTCAGCAATGAGTCTATTGCCTCATTGGCAGTTAGGGCAACATCAAGAATTTGTCTTCCTTCAACAAAAGCGTTTTGAGCTGAAGACACCACCTTTCCCACTACCTTCTTAAGCCTATTAACTAACATTTTTGCCAATAGTTTATACAATCTTCCCACCAAACTAATCGGTCTAAAATCTCTAAGGTCCTCCGCGCCCGCTTTTTTTGGGATTAGGTCCTTCCTCTTCTGCACTCATTAAGAAATCTGATCATATTGAAATCTCCTCCAATACACCAAGGGTCATTCCAAAGCCCGCAGATGGCCCCTAACTCTTCCCAAAAAAATTCTCTATATCTTTTCATAGTAGGACCATACACTCCTGAAAAAATCCATCTGAAACCATCTTCACAATTCTTGAACCGATAGGAAATGGAGAAAAGACCCACCTCCATTCCCACTAGCTCCAACACTCTATTATCCCAGAAAACTACCACCCCTCCAGTTGCACCCCTAGCATTCAATGCTCCCCACTCCTAGGCTTCGCACCACCCCTAAAGACATCTCTGTCATTTTAGTCTCCTGCAGGCAAACCAAATCCACTTTTTGGGAATTAATTAAGGCTTTAATTAATTTCCTCTTATTTCTATCATTTACCCCTTGAACATTCCAAGATAAATTCTTAATCTTCATTTAAAACACAAAGCTCTATCCCTTCCTCTTATGTCCAAACCTTTCTTTCTACTCTCTCCATCGTAATTAATCGAACATTCTAACTTTTTTACTTCCCACTCAAACCTAGTCATTCCTAGAGTTTCCTTTTTCTTACATTAATCTCTTTTGGTTTTCAATCTTTGAAGCAATTTTAGGATTTCCCCTTCAACACCTTCTGTCGTGAACCCCAAAGACTTACTGAACTTTACCAAGCTTCTTTCATCCCAACTAGTGCCAGGAACCTCTCTTTCTTGCAGTTCCTCAATAGCCTCCGGCTTATTACCCATAGACTTTTCCCCCTCTGTGTTCATCACCCACGGACTACCATCAATCAACACAGCGCACAACGGAGCCTGAAAACCAACGCCTTCAACAGCGTCTTCCAATCCATAAACAACTCCCACCACAAGAGCCCGATCACACCCTGAAGAAGTAGAAGAAGAGAAGATGTCCTGATCGCCCCCAAAGATAGCGGGAAAGGACTCATACCTGGATGCCTCGGCTGTCAACGCTTCGTCGGTCAACAACGCTCTAGCATTCACCAAGAAAGCTTCTAAAACCCTCCAATCCCCTCCGTGATATCAGGCGACCCCCGCATCCTCACTAACTTGAGCGCGCGACAAATCCTCTGTAGCCCTGACTTCCATCTCCGCGACCTCAGGATGAGAATGAGCCCTGACTCCTTTTATCTCCTCTATCCCAGGCCCAAAGCCCAATCCGGGCTTATCCAAAAGCTTATACCTAGGTGTAAAATAGGAGCCTTCTAATGGATAGTGGTTAGCGAATAGGTTAATGCCAAAGCATTGATGGAAATTGGGATGCCTCATAATCTTCTCAGTTTTGATTTCTTCACTTAATTAGAAAATTGGGATTCCTCATAAACTTCACTATCCTTCCATTTCCGTTCTCAAAATAAGTACTTTTAAAATCACCCTACCCTCTCCTTGTTGCTTTCCATATCTAAACTTTGTCTCCTACCCTTACCTCATGGGATCAACCCCCCTGCCTTCCAATACTTTGTTATTTTAAGTACTTCTATAGGGTGACAAATAGAAGGAGAAATAGGAAGTTCACCAAATCATTGGTGAATGAAGAAGGGGCAACTCTAGATAATCTTGAAAGCATATTGAAGGAGATAGTATAATTTATTGTAAAGTTGCATCTAGACCCCTGAGAGACTCTTGGAGGTTAGAAGGAGTAGATTGATTTCCCGTTTTGGTGGAGAAAGCTAATTGGTTAGATTGTCCCTCGTTAAATAAGTAGTCCAAAAAGTAGTCTCTTAGCTACATAAGGAAAAGACTTTAAGTCAAAATGATTTCTCCATAGTTGTGTTTTAGAAGTGTTGAGATGTGGTTAAAGAGAATTTACAAAGAGTGTTCATTGAGTTTCACAATAACAAGGTAATAAACCAAAGTACCAATGCTAACTTTATAGTTCTTGTGTCAAAGAGGATTTACACTAACAAAATTTTGGACTTTAAACCAATGAGCTTGATTACAAATTTGTATAGGATCATAGTTAAAGTCTTATTAGGTCATATCCAAGGAATCTTTTAGGAAATCATTCATCTATCTCAAGGAGCTTTTGTTGAGGGGAGGTAAATTTAGATTTAGTACTGATAGACAATGAAATGATGGATGAGAAAAGATGATTAGGAGGAGGATGGAGTAGTTTTCAAGATTGATTTTGGAAAGGTCTATGGTCATATGGAGTGGGGTTTTCTAGATCAAGCACTAGAAAGGAAGGGGTTTAGTTTTAGATGGAGGTCTTGGATTAAGGCTTGTTTATCCTCAACAAATTATGAAGTCATGGTGAATGGTAGTGCCAGCAAGGAGATCCTCTTTTCCCATTTTCTATTTACCATAGCAGTCGATGTCTTAAGTAGGATGATGTTGATTGTAAGGGCAAGAGGTCTCTTGGAAGGTTTCCTAATAAGGAGTAAAGCAAAGTTGTCTCACTTACAATTTGCAAATGACATCATTTTCTTTTTAAGAGTCAACATGGAAGAATTGCAAAACGTTAGACTTATCTTGATAGTCTTTCGACGCATTTCAAGACTTAAGATCAATGTAAACAAGAACACTTTATCTATTATCAATATGAGTTAGGATTAGATTTTGAGACTAGCTTCAATGCTCGAATATAAAGTTTCTCAATGACCCTTATTGTAATTGGGTCTTCCTCTAAGGAGGAACCTAAAGACTAGTGTTTTTAAGGATACAATGGTAGACAAAGTATCACAAAGATTGGATGGATGATAAAAAGGCCTTTTTGTCTTTAAGTGGATGAATAAACCTAATTCAATATCCAAAAAAAAACCAAACCTAATTTAGTATTGCTTGCCTCACATTCCTTTTTTCTTCCTTTCTCTACACAAGATTGTATTCATAATGGCGACAAAGATTGAGAAAATGTAAAGGGATTTTCTATGGTTAGAAATTAGGGAGGGAAAGAGAGATCATCTAATTATTGGGACTTTATGTGCAAGCCCAAAGATTTCTTTAAGCAATAAGGCTCTCTTAGGGAAATGACTTTGGAGGTATCCTAGGAAAAGTGATGCTTTTGGCATAAGGTAATATTGAGTATCCATGGGACTCATCCTAATGGTTGGGATGCGAATATTCTAGTCAGGTGGTCACATTGGTGCACTTGGAAGGTCATTACATAGGTTTTCCAGAATTTCTTAGGTCATTCTTGTCATTTAGTGGGGGATGGGATAAAAGATTTGCTTTTAGGAAGACTTGTAGTGAAAGGGTCAACCTCTAGACTCTCAATTTCCAAATCATTTCAAAGTTGTGATTGTTCGATTCATCTATTCTTGGTACCTCCTTTCCTTTTTCTCAAAACCTTATCATCCACCATAACCTCACCAATGTGGAGATAGAAGACTTGGAAAGATTCATGTCCTCTATATCTTGTGTGCACTTGATTTAGCTTGTCACGAATAAGAAAGCTTGGTTATTATTTTGTTTAGTCATATTTATAGTAAAATACCTCCTTTTAGCCTTATCCAATCTACTAACACTTGTTAATTTATCTCCAACAAAATTCATATGGCAGTCTAAATCCCATCTAAGATCTTTTCATGGCTAGTGGCCAACAAGAAGATCAACATTGGCTTACTTATAGTTGACAAGTCCTCGTAAATCACTTAGTCTTAATTGTTGTACTATGTTTATGAGGAGTAGTAAATTGATTGATCATCTCTTTTTGTGTCGTCTAATGACTTTGATGCTTTGACATAGATTATTCAAGCTAGTCAAGCTTGATTGGGTTCCTCTTAGGAGCATATGTGATATGATAACAATCCCCTTTAAGGGTTTAGGAGGTACAAATAAAGGCAAAACTTGTTGGTAAATTGCATGCCTCATTTTAATTTGGATGGTATGGTAGGTAAGAAATGTAAGATTTTTTTAGAATAAGTAGAGAAGGACAAAGTTGATATGGGACTTAAGTTATTTCCTTTCCTCTTTTTGGGCCTTAACAACTTTAGGTTTCAAGGGCATTCCTCTCCATGTTATCAAGCTTTACTAGAATTTGATATGTAAATAAAGGGCTAAAATAGCAAAACTTCGAAGTAAAGCTTCAACCTCCTTTGTATATGGATTGATCTAAAAGGGGAGTAAAATCACATTTCCCTTGTATGGTTTTACGTGGTATAGAGGAGAAATCTTATTCATTTGTTCTTTTGATCAAAGTTTGTTTATTTGGTAGTATTTCCAACGCCACTTCCTGAGCAATACCTTGTTTAAAATAAGCTAAATCTCTTAGGCCAAAACCACATTTCTTTTTGTTCATATATACAATTGGCAAATTCACTAAACCACTTCATTTGCTCTTCACATGCATCACAGGAAATGAAGGCAACATCTCCCTCTTTTGAACGTTACTAAGGATTTCTAGCTCCAAAAGGAACAAAAAGAGAGGAAGATGCTCTCCTTGCCTTAAACTTCCTAAACTTTGAAAAAACCAATTGAGAGTTCCATTTAACAACACAAAGAATCTTGTTGTTGAGATACACTATTGAATCAAACCATCCATTTGTATATTTTGGATAGTGTGAAAGGAAAGAAACATGTTAGCTTGACAATAAGGATTTATCGATCCAAATATTGAAAAATTCTTTTGTATGTAATCTGTAGTCTTGGTCTAGGGTGTCCGTAGATATGAGCCCTATTTCTCTTGTTAGCTTCATTGATTGGTTACTCTAAGTAAGGGCAGATGACGTTTTTTGCTTCTTTCCCTCCCCCTCTGAGTTTAGCCTTTAGGCTTTTACTGTATACTTTGAGGGCATTGCTTTTGGTGTCTCCTCTTTACTTTATATATGACTTTTCTTTACCTATATAAAAAAAAAATTGAATCAAACCATCCATTTATGCCCCAAACCCAGCTTTCTAAAAACTACTAAGAGGAATTCCCAATTGTATGGTCATATGCCTTCTCTATATCTAGTTTGCAAAAACACATTTCCTCTTACGCTCTTCAATCTTGAATCTAATGCCTCATTTGCAATAAGAATCGCATCCAATATTTGTTTACCCCCCACACGACATTCTGAGTGTTGGATACCACTATTTCAATGTTCTTTATTCTATTAGCAAAAACTTTTGCTAGGAGTTTAATAGTTTATACAAACTGCCCACCTACCTAATAAGTTTGAAGTCCGTTAAATCATTTTCTCCTCCTTTCTTAGGGACTAAGAGCAAGAACATTGTTTTGAAGCTTCTCTCAAAACACCATTCTCACATAATTCCCTAAAGAGACCCATCACTACAGTCTTCACAAAGTCCTAATTGAACTGTCAAAAAGCCATGGAGAAGTCATTTGGACTAAGATCCTTATTCCCACACAACCTTTTTTTTTTTTGATAGGTGTCCCCACACAACCTTGTCAAGGCCTCAAAGTCCTCTTCTTAAATCTCTCCAAACATCTTGCCTCTCTCAGTGATATTAAGTCTCCCTTCTATTGTTTTTGATAGAAGATTCTAAAAGCATTTGTTGCTCTTTTATTTTAGAATATTTTGAGAGCTTGACCCCATTCACCTTATGCTACTTATGAAGTTCCTTCCTTTCTATGCATTTGTCATTTTATTGAAAAAATTCGTGTTTCTATCACTCTCCTTCAACGATAATTTTCTTGACTTTTGTCTCCCAGAAATTTCTTCTAACAAACTCACTTGCTAAAGTTTTCAACAACCTTTTTTTTTTGGAGCCTCCACTTTTACTTATAGATGGTTATGCCAGCTTTATTTTGGATTTCGGAAGGTTCTCTCTCCTTCTTACTACAAGTTCCTCTGCTTTTAAACTTTTTTTTCCCTATAAGAAACTAAAATGATATTATAGATGCAATAAAATGTCAAAAGAATGACGAGGAATTGTTATTAGTTGAAAGAGGGACAAAGGAAAGAAAGCAGCAAAGATATGATCTCCCACAAACTCCATGGCAGATGAGACCCCTCTCTTACCCAAACTATCAGCTTCATGATTTGTTGCTCTAAGTTTCCTTTTTCCATATGTTTCCATTTTTATTTGTAACTTCTACTTTGGTTTATGATTGATTCTCATGTTGGAATTCTGCTTTTATTTTGATACTGTACATGCATTACTAAGTTTTCCTCTTGTTAGTAAATTTCTGATGTTTCTAGCCCTTATAGGCATATTTGATGTTTTGTTTTGTCACAGACTGCTAAGGGTGCAAAAATATATAGTGCTGCAATAGCTGCCACAGGTGATGGACAACAGACTAAGGAGGGAGATGAAAAGATAAAGCTGCATACTCACTCTTACTGTTGCTTAGATTATGCGCAGGTTCTTTCTAGACTTATGGTATCTATTTTATAATTTTATCCACTTATTAGTTTGTATTCAAATATTTTGAACTCAATGATTCTCAATGTATCTCTTTTGTCCTTATATCTTCTATATTACATGAATAGTGAATATTTATTATGTCATAGTGGGTTATCTGTCAAATATGTACTTTCCTTGAAATATGTAATTATTAAATTTGGTAGCTGTATGTTTAATGATTCGGTGAGACATAGAAGGCGATAGAACAGTCGTACTATGGTTCCTGTTTAACTTACCCATCAGGTTGATTTGTTGGCCAAATGTTGGCCCTATAAAACACAAATAAAATAAGTATAATAACAACACCTAGCAAAAGTGCACCAAAGTACATATCATGCTCTTTAGGACTCCAAAATGCAAAACACAATGCATTTTGGAGTCCTAAAGAGCATGATATGTACTTTGGTGCACTTTTGCTAGAAACTGTAGGATTTGGGTCCACAATGCATCTCATTTTCTTTAACACCCTTCCTCACAAGTGGATCCATATCTGCATGTGGAGGGAGACACAAGCTCATAGGCAAACAATCACAGTCAACTTCTTTTGGGGTTACATGTAGGCTGAATAAATTGGGAAAATAAATGTTATGTGGTGAGTTTTGAACACATGATCTCCTACGACATGAAGCTGTTGGACAACTAATTTCCTAAAAACTTAAGTTTGTAGGATTTGGATTCATAATATATATCATTCTCCTTAACAAAAACAAAGGCCCCTTCATAAAATCTATAAAATCTAACAAGGTTAGAGACCCCCCATCCATGTATAATCTAACCTGTAACAAAAGGTTACAAAAAAATGTGGGTTTTAGTGCTTGATTAGACATTTCTTTGCTTTCAAAAGATCTCTAGTAGCCTCCGTAAGTAATGTCCAAAACACATGTAGTGTGACAAACCTTTAGAACTTTTTTCATTTTTACCTATAAAAGAATCATTCCACCGTAAAAAGGTTTCTCACACCTAACTTTCCATTCACTCAAACAATCCTAAGTAAGGAAAACACCGAATTCCCTAACACCTTAGTTCTAGCATAGTGCAAAAAGGTGTGATCTTCGGACTCTTCTTCTTCCTTATATAGAAAATATTGGTTCACCATGACCATCCTCTTCTTTGCAGCTGGTCCAAAGTTAGAATATTTTTCCAAAAAGCTTCCCATATAAAAAAAACCTACTTTAGTCAGAACCATTGAATTGCAAATTACCCTCAAAGGGAATGTTTTTTGCTCTTTCCTTCCCAAGAAAAGTACAGAAGGATTTGACTGAAAATTTACATTTGCATTCATTCATTCTATTCTGTCTTCCTCATCCATTTTGACTTTTTGTGTTTATGAAAAAGCTTGATGTAAAAATGTCTTTTTGGCACTCTTTGTATACTTCCTATGTACCTTGATGTTCTCTTTGTTTGGTATGTGTTTATAATTCTCATCATTACTTATCAAAAAAAAAAGCTTGATGTGAAAATCTGTTGTAGATTTATGATGTTGTAAGATATAGATTGCATCGTATGAAGAAAAAACTAAAAGATGAACTGGAGGACAAGAACACAGTTCAGGAGTATATATGCCCCAATTGTGGCAAAAGGTTAGCTTCATCCCCATTTTTTTTAAAGTTTTTAACTAGTACATACATCTGGAATAATTACCTTATTCTGAAGGGAGCATTCCCTGATGGCTTATGTCCAGATACAATGCTTTAGATGCACTACGATTGATATCTATGGAAGACGAATATTTTCATTGTGAAAGTTGCAATGGAGAACTTGTAGCGGAGAGTGACAAGTTAGCTTCTCAAGAGATAGGTGATGGGGATGACAATGCCAGGAGGCGGCGACGTGAAAAGTTGAAAGACATGCTTCAAAAAATGGAGGTCTCCTGTTTTATGATTATTCATGTCTTACCATATTGATTATGTTCATTTGCTTACCCTATTTTCTCATCAGGTCAGCTTGTGTAAGCATAAATATTTTTTTCCCTCAAATTCCACAACAGCATATCTATGTTTATATATGAATTTGAAATATGGCCATGATTTTGTAACTAGTTAAAAGAGAAAATATGTTAATGGGTATGATTAAATAATGTTTTGGCTGTCTGCCATGAGCCTCTTTTGCTCTGTGGGATGGAATGGGATAGATGGGGTGAGCTGGGAGATTCTTGCATTAGGGCTAGACTGGGAAGGCTTTGGTAATCAACTAGGGGTAAGGCTATGTAGTTGGGGTGAAGCTGTGAGGAAAAACATGGTAAGGACGTTGAAGGTCTTTGTGGAGAGGAAGACCTTCTTGGTTAGGTTGGAAGGCGAGCACGGAGGAAATTGGTGCTATTACAGAGCTCAGTAGAGGCTCTGTTTTTGTCTTAGGTTTTGAAAAGGATGCAGTCAGGTGGATGATCGAACATTTGACGAAAGCCATCGAAATGAAGAGCCACCTGGGTTTCAACAGAAAGTTCAGGGGAAAATGCAGTGTCCACTTGATGGAAGTTGGCTTCAACAACCACGGAAGGTTCATAAGGATCTCGGAGTTCGCTACCAACAGAAAATCTTCTGTTCTAATTATTCCTGAGGGCGAGAAGGGCAGAGGATGGGAGAATATTAAAAGCGCGTTGTCTTCAATGTTGGTGGTCCCCCCTTCGAATGCAGTTGAAAAAGGAAGGCAATTTAGAAGGAAAAGATATTCCCACAATCATGTGGGTTCTCTACACCGATCCTTCGCGAAAGCAGTCAATGGTGAAGGACCAAGGGGAGGTGGTTTTGTTCCTGATGGGAGATGGGCACGAGTCGTGGTGTGCGAATGCAATGATGATAGTGTTAAATGGGTTGAGGTTGGACGAGCGGTGGCGAGAAGCTTAGGGAAGAAAGGCGTAGTAACGATTGTACCCATCTCAGGTGGAAAAGGAGTATTTTTCGATGAAACAACAAAGAAAACTCTCTTTCTCCAAGATTTGAGGAATTTAAGGGTTAAGGGAAGGAATGTAGTCCAGTTGCGAAGGTGGTCGCTGAAGGAAAATTCAGAAATAGAGGGGAAGTTCAGAGAAGGCTGGATCGAATTATGGGGATTGCCATTTCATCTATGGTCCGAGGTACACCTAAAGAAAATTGTGGAGCAGTGGGGAACGGTGATTGAAATTGATTAGCGAACGTTGAAGTTGTTCGATCTTAGCAAGGATAGGTCAGTCCTCCCAGCTTTGTTAGAGGTGACAGACAGGGATTGGGTGTTTACAGTTTCCGTCGTAGTGGTCGAAGATGAAGACGGTCGGAGAGGTAGTGTAAAGGGTGAGTCAACTCGGGAGGCTTTTGCATCTCACTCGAGGATAGGTGGAGGAAGGCGAGGGGAAAGTAAGATCAACGGCGGGGGGAAGATGCTGTGTCGAGGAAGATAGCAGAATGAGGAAGGGGGGAGAAAGGAGTATGGCTGTGTTTCTTTCAGAGGGAACACGTGGTAAGGGTGGTCAGTTTCCATCGCTGCCTAGTTTGAATTCAAATAAAACGGACGATGGGCTTGTTGGGACTGAGGAAGCGGGAGGAGATAGGGCCGGAGGGGACGAGGCCTCTACTGTTGTGGGCTGTCGGGCCTATGAGAGGAAGGCCCAGTCACTGTTTAAGACTGATCCAAAATATGCAAAAGTGGGCTGCAATTCCAAAGGCCTGCTGGGGTTGGGCCTAAGCCTAGAAGAAAAAAACCCAGATGAGACAGTGTTGTCGTTACGAAAGGAAGAAGATCCTTCTGTAGCGGGAAAGGAGAAAACAACTTTTGTACTTCTTGAGGTTCGGTCAAGTAGTTCCGCGAAGAAGAATGTGATGTTCGGTTCAAAGAAGCTGTGGTCAACCTTTTTTCCTCCAAGCTCTGAGCGCCGACAGGGACTTCGGTGTTGTAGCAAGCCTCTATTGCACAGGAAGAACCAAGCAGACAACGAAGAGGACCCAAAGGAAGAGGCTTCCGGGGCCGATTTTCAGGCAAAACGAGGATCTAGTGCGAGTCCTCTCTTTTCTCGTCGATTTCCAAGGTTTCGGAAGAAAAGTTTGGGGGAAGGGGCTTCGTCATCAAGAAACGAAATGGCTTTGAACAATTTTTCCTCCGACGAAGACAGGAAAGGATTTTTCGAGCCGAGTGGGGTCCGATCTTCGTGGCTCAGCAGTCATGGTTTTGCCCTCTACGCTAGAAAACAGAGGTAAAGGGCCTAGCTTAATGGGGAATTGTGGATTGTTGGTTGCAGAAAATCTGGAGGTAATTTCATCTTCACCTATTCAGTCACCTTCGTCTTCTATACCCCCTTCTTGTGGTTTGACTTATTCCTCTCTGAGTCCTTCTGTTCCCAATCTTCCCGATTCGGCCTTTCAGTCTCAGTTTCCAATGGAAAATCGAGTAAACTCTGAATTTTTTTTCAAAAAAGATGACGATGTTTCTGTAGGTCAAACTTCTATTGGCATCCCTAATCTTGCAATGGAGGTGATCCAACCTGCTTTTCCATACCAGATGATCGAGTGTGTCAATCCATTTTTGCCTAAACCAATTTTTCCTATGAAGGCCTCCAACCTGGTTACAGTTTACCAGGGTGTTACTGCAGGCTCCCCATCGGGTGAGTTCCAAATAGAAGGACTATCCCCCAGGAAAATGGCAAAAGTGCGTGAGGTTTTAAAGTCTCTGGATATTAAGGTATATTCCAAGAGGAAGAGCAAATGATCCACAGGTTTGTGAGACCTATTGGAACTGGATTGGAGATTAGGGTCTATGAGTTTCATCCATGAAGATAATTAGTTGGAATACCAGGGGTTTGGATTTAAGGAAAAAGCGAAGGGTGGTGAAAGATTTTCTGAGATCAGAAAAGCCGGATGTAGTAATGATTCAGGAAACAAAAAAGGCGAAGTGTGACAGAAGGTTCATGGGTAGTGTTTGGACAGTCAGAAATAAGGAATGGGCAGCCCTTCCGGCATGCGGGGCTTCGGGTGGGATTTTGATTATTTAAGACTCTAAAAAATTGCGTAGTGAGGAGGTAGTATTAGGTTCCTTTTTGGTCTCAGTCAAGTTCGCATTGGATGGATGCGAATCCTTATGGTTATCCGCAGTTTATGGCCCAAACAACTCAGTACTTAGGAAGGATTTTTGGGTGAAGCTTTCAGACATTTTTGGACTTTCTTCCCCACATTGGTGTGTGGGTGGCGATTTCAATGTCATAAGGAGAAGTTCACAAAATTGGGGGGTTCTAGTTTAACCCCAAGCATGAAGGACTTTGATGATTTTATAAGAGATTGAGAATTTATAGATTCACCGTTAAGGAGGGCACCATTCACTTGGTCAAACATGCAAGAGTATCCCGTATGCAAGAGATTAGATCGTTTTCTTTACTCAAATGAATGGGAACAATTATTTCCTCAAAGTCTTCAAGAAGTTCTTCCTAGATGGACATCGGATCATTGGCCGATAGTCTTGGAAACCAATCCGTTCAAGTGGGGCCCAACACCGTTCAGGTTTGAGAATATGTGGTTGCAACATCCTAGTTTTAAGGAGAGCTTTGGAAGTTAGTGGAGAGAGTTTCAAGGAAATGGGTGGGAAGGTCACAAGTTCATGAGGAAATTACAATTCGTTAAGGCCAAATTGAAAGAGTGGAATAAGGCTTCTTTTGGAGCGCTAAATGAAAGGAAAAAAAGTATCCTGTTCGATTTAGCTAACTTTGATACCTTGGAGCAAGAAGGGGGTCTCTCCCCTAAACTTTTAGTCCAGAGAGCTTAAGAAAAGGGGAGTTAGCGGAGTTGATTTTGAGGGAAGAAATACATTGGAGACAAAAAGCTAGTGTGAAATGGGTTAAGGAAGGGGATGGTAACTCAAATTTTTTTCATAAAGTGGCTAATGGCAAACGAAATAGGAAATTTATCAAGGTGTTGGAGAATGAAAGAGGCCTAGTGATGAATAATTCAAAGAGCATCAAAGAGGAGATCTTAAGGTATTTTGAAAAGCTCGACGCGAGCCCTTCTGGAGAGTCTTGGAGAGTTGAAGGCTTAGATTGGTCCCCTATATCTAGTAAGAGTGTGTCTAGGTTGGAATCCCCTTTTACTGAAAAAGAGATTTCTAAGGCCATTTTTCAGTTAGATAGGGATAAGGCACCGGGGCCTGATGACTTTACCACTGCAGTGTTTCAAGATTGTTGAGATGTGATCAAGGAGGATCTAGTGAGAGTGTTTACAGAGTTTCACAGGAGCAAGATTATCAATCAAAGCACTAATGCTTTCTTCATAGTTCTGTTACCCAAAAAAAACATGTCAAAGAAAATCTCAGACTATAGACCTATTAGCTTGATCACCAGTCTTTACAAGATAATAGCCAAAGTGTTAGCAGGGCGTCTAAGAGGGGTACTTCACGAAACTATCCCTTCTACTCAAGGAGCTTTTGTTCAAGGGAGACAAATTTTGGATGCAATTCTCATAGCCAATGAGATAGTGGATGAGAAAAGACGATTAGGGGAGGAAGGAGTTGTCTTCAAAATTGACTTTGAAAAGGCTTATGACCATGTGAGTTGGGGTTTTTTGGATCATGTGTTGGAGAAGAAGGGGTTTAGTCCTAGATGGAGGAAATGGATGAGAGGTTGTTTGTCCTCGGTATCTTTTGTAGTCCTGGTGAATGGAAACGCTAAAGGGTCAGTTAAGGCATCTAGAGTTTTAAGACAAGGAGACCCTTTATCCCCTTTTTTGTTCACTTTAGTTGCAAATGTATTAGGCAAGATGTTATTGAGAGTAGAGGAAAGAAATGTCTTGAAGGGTTTCAAGGTGGGTAGGAACAAAACAAGGGTATCCCATTTATAATTTGCAGATGATACCATTTTCTTTTCTAGCACTCAAGAAGAGGATATGCTGACCCTCAAGAGTGTTTTGCTAGTGTTTGGGCATATTTCTGGGCTGAAAGTTAACCTTGACAAAAGTAATATTTATGGCATTAATCTTGAACAGAATCATCTTACTAGGTTGGCCGAGATGCTCGATTGCAAGGCTTCTAGGTGGCCTATACTCTACCTAGGTCTTCCTCTGAGAGGGAATCCCAAGGCTTGTGGCTTTTGGGATCCTGTGATTGAGAGGATCTCGAGAAGATTAGATGGGTGGCAAAAGGCATATTTATCTTTTGGAGGCAGGATAACTCTCATTCAATCTTGTCTCACCCATATGCCCTATTACTTTTTCTCCTTGTTTAAGATTCTCGCCTCAGTGGCAGCAAAAATTGAGAGATTGCAAAGAGATTTTTTATGGTCAGGGGTTGGGGAAGGCAAAAGAAATCATCTGGTTAGCTGGGATGTAGTGTGTAATCCGAAGGCTAAAGGGGGATTGGGATTTGGAAAGATTTCTATAAGGACTTTCTCTCTCTTAGGGAAATGGTTGTGGAGATATCCTAGGGAGGGTCCAGCTCTGTGGCATCAGGTTATTTTAAGCATTTATGGATCACACTCCAATGGTTGGGATGCCAACACTATAGTCAGAAGGTGACATCGTTGTCCTTGGAAGGCTATCGCATAAGTCTCCCAAGAGTTTTCCAAGTTTACTCGGTTTGTGGTAAGAGATGGGGAAAGAATTCGGTTTTGAGAAGACTTGTGGTGGGGGGACTAACCTTTGGGGGTCCAATATCCAAGACTACTTAGAGTAGTCACGGATAAAAATACTCCTATTTCTTCAATTCTCGACTCTACTCGCCCATTCTCTTGGAACTTTAACTTTCGCCGAAACCTTTCCGATTCTGAGATAGAAGATTTAGAAGGCCTTATGCGGTCTCTTGATCGTCTACATTTATCACCTTCGGTTCCAGATCTAAAATCCTGGTCTTTATCTTCTTCAGGACTTTTTACAATCAAATCTTTCTTTCTTGCTTTATCCCAATTTTTTTGTTTGCCTCTAGTTTTCCCTACTAAGTTCGTTTGGAATTCTCAAGTCCCCTTGAAAGTCAAGTCTTTTGTCTGGTTAGTGGTACACAAGAAGGTAAGTACTAATGACTTGCTACAGTTGAGAAGACCCTACAAAGCACTTAGTCCCGACATTTGTAAGTTATGCATGAAGCATGAAGAAACAGTGGTTAATCTTTTTCTCCATTGCTCTTTGACGATGGGGTTGTGGCACAAATTATTTCAGTTAGCAAAGACGGATTGGGCCCCCCCAAGGAGCATCTTTGACATGTTATCTACTAATTTTAATGGTTTTGGATCTTCTAAGAGAGGGATTGTTTTATGGCAAGCCGCATGCATCGCTTTAATTTGGGTGGTGTGGCGGGAAAGAAATGCAAGGATTTTTTAGGATAAAGTAAGGAATTCAGAGAACCTTTGGGATTCTATTCGTTTCCTTACTTCTCTTTGGGCTTTTTGTTCTAAGGTTTTTAAGGGGATTCCCCTTAACGTGTTACAACTTGATTAGTTAGTGGTGTGTAATCCCAATGGGTTGGTCTAACTAGAAAGTTTGCTTGTTTATACTTTGTATTTTCTTATATTTGATTCCTTGTAGTTTTGTTTTTCTTTGGTGGGAGGATTCCTCATCCTTCTCTTGTAAATCATTTTTATCAATATATTCCTTTGCCGTTTCCTATAAAAAAAAAAAAAATCAACTAGGGGTAAGGCAGTAGCAGTCTTTATTTAAAAGTGATGTTCTTAAATTACTTGTAGGGAACCCTTAGTTTCAGCTTATTCCCCGATAAAATCAAGTAGTGCTCTCTAAGGACTCATCACATGAACATTTGTCATAGTGTCTAAATCATCTAGTCTCTCTATAATGCATATACAATCATAAATTATACATGCAATCCTAACAACATGTAGAGCACTTTATATTTTTTGAGTATGCTTAACTAAATTGCTTTTGAAAATATTTTTACAAAAATTTGAAATTCTCGACAAATTTTGGAAAAATCCAGAGATTGTTGTGGTTGTTGGCATTGTTAATGTTTTTATTGTAATTCTGTTCAAATGGTTCCTAATATTGATTGTTGTCTAAAAAGTTTGACAATTTAATTTTTCATAATTTTGATACAAATTACTGAACAGTGAGTCAGTGACCATAACCGATGATGTGTAGTTTAATGTCACTCAGACCTGAGAAGATACATGGTTATTTGGTATTTGAGCATAAAGATTATGTTCAATTTGACTTAAAAATTATGATAGAGAATAGGAAAACAAGAAAAGTATTTGCTGAAAAGTCTTTATGTTGGAAAACTGAAACTGATATGGAAAGAAATAACTTTGTAAAGCTGTAAATTATTTCTTAGTTGTCAATCTTTGTATTTTTAGGAAAGTAATTGTTAGGAGTTATTCTTTCCTTTTAATCAGTGATTTAGTTTCCTAATTTGAAGGATTTGTATATGCTATAAACTCTATAAAAGAATAATCTCAATGAAAGAAAATTATTCCCGTGAAACCCTATTCTTCAACCCTTTATCTTAGCATAATTGCTCGAGTAAAAAGAGAGTGAAAAGATTTTCTGGTTGTTGAGTACAATATTTAGAAATGGTTTGATTGTTTTTTATGTTTTTTTTTTCCTTTTTTATTTTGCTTCAATTGTTTTCAGACATGCTAAAAGATTTTTCTTTTCAATTTATTACGAAGAAACATAGGGAGCATGCGAATGCACATTTTTAAATGATGTAATGCTAGTCAGTACCTGTGATGGAGCTAATTGAGGTCAATTGTGTGACTACAATCATACATTCTCGACAGATTCCCTGTAGAAAGTCAATCCAATATGCTATTTGACTTTTTTTTTATAAAAAAAATGTCATGCTGTTCAGTCCTGCAAAGGTATATGTGCTAGTATGGAAAGAGAAGGCTCCACCTGATTTTTGACATTTATGGGTGAGTAGTGGGCCAATTTCACCACTTTTTGCAAATACCACTATTCTATAGTGCACTGATGTTCTCTTTCTTCTTGTGAACGTCCCTAAACATCTGGTATCACCAGTGTACAGAACATGTGCATCATTTTGGTTGATCTTAAAATAGCAGGTGGGCATATGTGCAGTCATTTGGACTGGTTTCCTCCTATATGTATGTGACATGATGACCATCTCATATACAGAGTTGGGAAGTACCATTAGAGGGAAGGTGTTGTGGTAGTTCACCTGTCTTGCTTTGATGTGGGTTGTATCGTGAGAAAGAAACACTAGGATTTTTGAGGACAAGGCAAGAACTTTGAAGGGTCTTTGGGATATCATTCATTTCTTAGCCTCCTTTTGGGCCTCTTGTACTACAACTTTTAAGGCTATTCCCCTTAATATGATTCAACTTGATTGGATGTTGGTGTGTAGGTTCAAAGGTGTGGGCTATCACTTGATTGGATGTTTATATTTCCTTTCAATGAATTTTCTGTTTATGATAAAATAATAATAATAATAATAATAACTATATGAGTTATTTCATCCATGAAAATTTTGATTTATTTTCTAGATTTTGTGAAATGTTTATATAACCATTAAAATTATTTTAGGTCAGAAAATCCTGATATGCCCTGAAAAATATTATTACATTTCAGTTTCGGAAAATGAAAGTATTGAATGGTTTGGAGACTCTGATGGCAAAATCCCAGGCATGTGGATCTAGAATGAAACAAACTCCAGTTTCATTGCTTAATGTGGGAGATTCTAGTTTTTGCATCTTAGAAATTTCATGATTTAAGCAAGTATATGAAATTATTCTGCTTGAGTTCAAGTTTTTCCAAAATTTTTCTGGATAGTGCATTGGGACGGATTTTAACTTCATGTTATGATTATTACCCCTGGTTGTAATATTTTCCCCTTTTTGTTCATCCTATATTTTCTTGCTCTAATAATGAGGTGGCTAGTTGCAATAAGTGCAGGTACAGCTTAAGCCATTAATGGACCAACTCAGCAGAGTAAAAGATTTGCCTGTTCCTGAATTTGGAAGTCTTCAAGCGTGGGAAGCACGAGCCAATGCTGCTGGACGTGCAGCTAATGGTGATTCTAATGCTAATGATTCCTCCAAATCTTCTCAAGGGCTAGGATTTGGTGGAACACCAATGCCTTTTGTTGGAGAGACAAAGGTAACTTTTTCCTCATACCTTTTCCCTTCTATGCGAGAAAATTGGAGTTTGTATGAGTAAAATTTCTTCTTCCTTTTCTTTAAACTGTTACTGATAGTTTGCAACTTAGATTTATATATTACTTAGTTTCATTTCATTTGCAACTTATTTTATGTCAGTGAGTAAATATTGTTCCTTGTAGCTTGGCAGTTTGGAAGGGACATGCATTTATGTGTGTATAGAGGTTAAAGTAGTTCAAATACTTGAACTTCGTGCCAATGCCATTTGCACATGTCTATACATATATCTAAAAAATGTTATCTTAACATGCCAAAAGTTGGCTGGTACTTGCAACTACTTCTTTGCTGTGTTGAGCATGGAAGGGCCTTTAGGCAGGAGGGTTCTGTCATGATTTCATTCTTAGCCTAGGTTAAGCTTGTCATTCAACTGATGAATACCGTTTGTTAACTGTTCTCAAAAACAATGTTTTGTTTTTAAGAATAAAAAAACAGGAAAACATGTTTGGAAACTGGAAAATAAAAAAAGGCTATTTGTTCTTAAAAACAGAAAACAGGGCATTATCTGAAAAAAATATTTTAGTTGAAAGCATTACAAGTTTTAAATAAACTTTTGTTTTAGAAAATATCACAGAACAGTTTTTGAGAATATTTTGAACAGGCACTTTCCTTCTTAAATGTATTCCTCTTTTCAAAATTGTGAAACAGTAAACAAATGTTCTTTTAAAAGTTTTCAGCTTTGTTAACCATATGGTTTGTTATTCAGTGTCTTATTTTGAATGAAGTTTCCTTCATATGGATTTTGTTTTGTGACACATCATCATAGTGTTTTGAAGCCATTTAAGGTTTAAGAGAACTTCTCTCTAATACAAGTTGTTCTCACCACTGACCTTAGGATCTTGATGAAGGTCTGTTTTTGATAGTCGTGTGGTGGTAACTAGATGTCTAAGAGAACAGCTTTATATCTAAGAGATGATGATTTGCTATTAACATGTATTGCCTTAGATATTAATATTTTTATACTTTGCTTTGAAAATGTTTGAAGTGGTACAGAATGATGCTTCTAGTTAAAAGTTAATGTTCATTTTTTTATAATATTGGTAATTGAAAGAGGTATATTCTCCCAGGCAGTTGAGTGTGGCTTTGCTCTAGACATTGAGCTAATTTCTACCATCAAAATAGATGGTCTATGAACAATTTTTTGTTGCTTTTTGACAGGTCGAAGTTGCTTTTTCTGGTGTCGGAGTTAAGGAAGAGGATAGTAAATCTGAAATTGCAAACGCCAGTTTGAAAGTCTTGCCACCCTGGATGATCAAGGAAGGGATGAACCTTACAAAAGAGCAACGAGGAGAGGTCAAGCAGGAGTCTAAAATGGGAAGCAGTTCAGCACCTCTAGGATCTTCAGATGACAAAAAATCAACCACTAACAAAGATGAAGAGAAAAATTTACAGGCATGTAAAATAGATTGCCTCTTACATTTCTTTCCCTGTGGATCTTATTTGAGATGTGGCCCTCCCTTTTCCTGTTACAGACAAGATTTCACTTAATTGCTACTTCATGAATGATTTTTAGGATGAGTATGTTAAAGCTTATTATGCTGCTATACTTAAGAGGCAACAAGAACAAGAAGAAGCTGCCAAGAAGCAACTGGAGCTGTCAAATGCACATATCTCCAATAGTGTTTTGGGTACATCTTCTAATCGTCAAGTTGGCATGAAGTCCAAACGGGATGAAGATGAGGGAGATGATGATTTTGAATGGGAAGAGGCTCCAACTGTTGGTATGCATCAATTAACATACTTCCAATTTCTCAACTCAAAATCTGAAAAAATTTGTGCAATCTTCCTAAGTAAGCAAATAATGCCTCCATGAAAAGCATCCATACAACTTGTAAGGTACTTCTCAAATGCACAATGTGGTAAATTTTAAGTAATTCATCAATCAATTATTATAGACGGCACTAACAAAGATAGAGTGACAGGTATAAAAAGAAATCGATTCATTATCTGTGGCATCTTCCCATACTGTAATTCGGAATCAGGTTCATTAAGCAACTCTTGAGTAAACTAATAATAAAATAAGAACTGTGTCATGTAACTTCATTCAATAATAAAACTAGTCAACTGTAAAAAAGAAAATTTCTGGGTTTGAGCTCATAATTTCTATTTCCCACTGTCTCCTTGAAGTAGTTTTCTAGATTTAAATTGTCATTGTATTGTGCGTTTTTTTTTTTCTTTTTTTTTTTTTTTTGTGGTTAACTGTGTTCCTGCCAAACATTACAGGCAATAGAAGTGAAAGTTTCAAGGTTAATGACTTGAATGTTCAAGCTGATGCTTCAGGAGATGATGAGGATGATATAGACTGGGAAGAGGGTTGAGTGGTAACATTTTCCCGCCTTTGGATAGGAATGAATATAGATCTTTAATGACCTTAACGTGGTGAGATTCATTATGCAATTTATCCTGGCAGGTTTTCTCCAGACCTTCTGTCAAGTTATCCTGGTGTATCAGTAGAAGAGCTCTCGAACCATTATAAAATGCCAATTTTTGTTTGTTTTGTTTACGTCTGTGAAGACACAGAAATAGGTTTTTTCTGCGTATAAATACATATTGGAAACTTGAACCCAGGCCAACTAATTCCTACTCTCCTATTCTTAAGGCTTTTTTGTTTTTGTTTTTATTTTTTATTTTTTATTTTTTGGGGTCTTTTTATCAACTACTGTAATTCTTTTGTTATTGTCATTATAAGAGGGAGCCCTTGGGAGTCGGCCGGCAACGACTAGAGTTGATGTCGGTGCATTATAGTGTTGAATACAATGTACATGGCAGGTTTTGGTCAAAGGATGATATTATTTCAGTTTAAATCAACACCATTAGTCCTCATGACAAACACATTTAGATCAACTATGAAACTAAATGGGCCGTGTTTGATTTGTAAAACAATAAAAAGAGAAGGTTCCCATAGTGCTGACCTCCCTGGGATCGGTTTATGTCATAGTGCAGAACAGGATGCCTGTCTATGGTGATTCCCAAATGAGTAGATTCATGAATTTTTACTTTGTTTAAATAAAAAGCATGGAAAATAGTTAGTTTATAAAACAAATTATTTAATTTATTTAATTACAATAAGCTATATTAAATATAATATTTTTTAAAAAATAAGGAATGTTTAATAAATTATTAATTTATTGATTAATTAATATTTATTTATTTATAAATTTTCTTGATTTGAAGACTATTAATCCCATGATAACGGTGTTGGTGATTATTTGTTCTTCGTTTTACAGTCAGATACACGGCATGTACACAAATACATCTATCTTAAAAACCTGCTCTCATGGCCAAAACAACTTATGGAAGATGACCCACAATGGTTTCCACGAAATTATCCAAATTCATGAATATGTTGAATTGAATCATATTAATATATACCCAAAATATGCCCTAAACAAAACAATTAAAAAAATCAATTTTAGTTATTTGTTTGAAAATGCCTTTACCCTTAATGCTAATTCCAATAAAAATGATTAAATATAAGGTTTAACACAATTCAAAGCTGCCAAATGTCTCTAACTATTTGACTAGCACTTTTCAACCATTTATTGATGCTTGATTAAGAAGCAAATAGATCTTATTACAATTCAAACAAAAAAAAAACAGAGATGGTATGATAAATTATGTTTTCTTTGTAAATTACCTGTGCATGAAATAAGAACTACTTTCCCAAAATGCTTTCCAACGACTTTTTTGGGTTCTCAATTTATCCATATTTCATGGGTAAAAAATGTCTACATAATCCCCTTTACTACTCTGGCATAGAATTCCACCCTGACTGTCCCACCATGACGCATGCTCTCCATGCCTCTCCAACATTGTGATTACCTCATCTTTGGTCTCTCTTTACTCTTATGAAGTATTGAGTTTCAATTCTAGATTATTATTTATTTTTATGGATAATAAGTAATTCATGAAGAGAAGGAAATTCATTTACTTTGTTTTTCCATAACCATTGCCCGTCTAATCTCCCAACGACCTGTGCTTAATCTACTTTGCCTATTTCATTATCAACCGTTAAGCCCAATTGGTAATCAAGAAAATACCACATTAAATGGGGTGATAAAGTTTGACAATCCATCCAACAGAAGACCCGGACCCTTTCTACTCCCTCATTTAGCCACGAACTGGAAGCACTAGTAAAACTGGGGTTCAACCCCTTCATAAGCTAGCCTTTGCAATTATAAAAAAAGAAAACACATAAAATTTACAGAAAATTAAACTGATACAGACACGTCCCCAGCACATAATTAAATTAAGCAAATGATTATAAATTACAAACCCTTTGGGTGATAAAATAATGATTCATATTGATCCCTATGTTGTTACGAAGATTCAAAAAGTCCAGGATCCATGTCAGACTTCGAACCATGCCAATACACTTACTCCCCGCTTATCATAGGTGATTGAAAAGGTACCCTCTTGATCTCCACAAATGTTGAAAACTCATTGTTTATTGGCTGTTTCCATGGCTCCCCATCCATCTGCATATATGCTTGCTTCCACTCTCCACCTCTGATTTCCAATCGGATTGCTGCAGCCTGAAAGATACCCATAAAACTTATTCAATGGAATAATAAAAGCATAGATTTCAGAATCCAACATCAGCATCAATAACACTATGATGGAAACACTTAAATCTTTGAACTATAAGAAGCTAATCTTAACGCTGCTTGGATATTGTAATTTGATTCTTTAATGCCCTATTTGAATTCTGGACAGCACTTGGGAAAGAAAACAAAATAATATGAAGGAATCTCAATTTCTCTTGTTTCGCTTACTGTAACAAATAAAAATAAATAAAATAAAAATAAAAATAAAAACAACAACAACAACAACAGCAGCAAAAAAATAATGAAACAAAAAGAGATATTCAAAAACACATTTTTAAATTCTTTATTATCTATATATTAATAAAAGAGATATAACATTGAAAAATATGATGTAAAAAAATTAGTGAGTTTAAACAAATGATTTATTTTCTCACTTTTTCTTTCTTATTTTCTTCCCCTTCTACTTTCCCTCGTACTTTTTATAATAAAAATAAAGCCTAAAGGAAAAAACAATCTGCGTCAAAGCTGAACTGATAAGAAAGATACTAACATAAGGTCAAATTGATGACCCAACTTTACATTAGAACCCCCAAATTACATCAGATTCCCATGCATGTTTTGCATGCATACTATATTACACTTTTCAGAAAGTGAACATTCAGTGTGGTGGTATCATGCCTCACAACTACTCAGTAAGATGGCATGGAGGTTCCTTGCCATCAGGCAAGTTTCCCACATATGCAGCAAACTGTGCATTCAGTGCAACAATAGAAAAATGAGGGCCTACAGTTGGTCAACATTAGCAGCAAAAGTGCAGAAGTTTGTCAAGTTGTATGTAGCAATGGGCAACATCAATTATTAGTGGGTTCACACGACAAGCAACCATGGCTATGGGGAAGGCTTATCAGGGTCAAGGCCAACATGCATTGACAGCAGGGGCAAGCTTTGCAAATGACTAGTTCCATGGGCATGGCACCAAAGGCACAAGGCCATGGATGATTCCAACAGATGAAGCAAGTTTGGTATAGCCAGGCACATGGCAGGTGTTAGTGACATGGACAAGAATTAAGGTTAGTATGGACACCAAGACCAAGAAACCAAGGACTGCAAATGTTGGCTTTAATATAGGCATAGCAACCAAACATGCAACCAGAAAGTGATTTGGGCATGTGGCATTGAAAAAAATCAGAGGACCATAAGCACAAGGAACATGCAAAGGCAATAGAACCACTAATCGATCAGTTGGTCAGACTTCAGTGGGAATGGAAGGCCAAAACATGTAGTGCTACATGTGTAGCATGGCTGGAATCAAGGAAGAACTCAGTTCAGAGGATACCAAGACAGTTAGTGCTGTCTAGTGGCAGTTATATAACTGCCACAACCTATATGAAGACACAGGCATAGGCCAAATGGTTGAGACAAACCTGGGCAGTGAGGTTGTAACTGCCAACGAATGCCCATGTAAAAGCATTCCCAGAATAGCTTCAATCATTCATTCCCTAGTGGACAATTTGGATTTGAGTTGGCAAGGGCTAGTTTCCTCGAAACCTTTTTGTGAGAAAAATGATATTGGATTATTTGCCTGTAATCACTTGTGCATGCACTTGGTAGTGCAGTTGCTTCTTTTCTAGACAAATTTGTAGTGTTAGTAGGGCATACTTGGCACAACACAAGGCCAAAACTTGGAATAAGAATATTACCCTAGGACTTCTACCATGGATACAAGTTTCTTATGGTTATGAGATTGTAAAGGCATACCATCTGACAAACTGCTAAACAACATTCAACATTAAGACAATATTTGACAATCTAAACTGGTAGGAATTTGAAACCATTTCTAAACCTCACTCAATTAAAACCTACTTGCTTTACTTTTTCATGGATTTCAAAACTTGTTTGTTATTTCTTTGGCCTCGTTTGGGATAGTTTCCTGTTTTGGCATTAGTAGGAGGCTGAAGTTGAAGCCAAAGTCACAAATTTTAAAGGACATTATTGGTATTGTACAATTTTTATTAAATATGAACTTCTTGCATAAGCCAAAATAGATCTTTTATAAGAAGCCACAATTTCCTGGCTTCTATATTAAGCTATTCTAAGTCATAAGCTCTTTGAACAAGATTAATCAAACAAGCATGGAAGCTTTTATTGAGCGCAAAAAAGAGTTTTTAACTTCTCTGAAGTTGAACCAAACAAGAACTTCATATTACTCAAAAAATATCAATTTTAGAACATATGAGGTTGATGTTATAGTCATTACCTAGTTGAATTATGGAAGCTCCTAAAGCTAAAAGGTTATGGAGCCCCAGAAACTAAGAAACCATTTCCAAAAGTGTCATTAAGAGTTGTATAAATTATCCGTATCTTATTGTTTCAATTTTTATAATTTGGGTTTTCTTATGTGTCAAATCAGACCGTTGCATATGGGAACATTGGAGTCCTTAGTCAAATTGGTCAAGTGGGGAGTAATCGATGTTATTTCAAGTTCAGTAGGTAGCCAATTTATTGGAATGGTTGCTATTCTATATGTTTTCTTAGTGTGTGTGTGTGTTTAGCTGAAGTCATGTTTTACAAGTTACAAACTGAACTGTTAATAAACTACTGAAAAAAGGGGGAAAGAAAGACAGAAAAAGACTTGTGATGAACAAAGTGACTTGTGAACAAGGGACCAAGCTTGAATGTAAAAAGATCAATGGGAAGAATACATCGGAATCTGAAGCTTAACATGATAACATTATAGGATAATAAGAGGTCAGGAGCCAAAAACTAGTCAAATAGGACAACTGTGGCATATAATATGCTAAACAGGGGGTGGGCATTGCAATTATCCCAGAACAATTGACTTACATAAAACTTCATTTTGAATTACTCTGGGGCTAGGACTCCTTTGAGTGGCGGGGTCCTGCCATTTGGCTCAGCAGGTCATCCAATCATTTAGGACAACTAACTGATTAAAAAGGTAAGCTTAGTGGGTAAACTCCACTGAGGCAAAATTAGAAAATCTAGCAGATGGCTTCATGTGGACGTTGACAGAAGCCATAGCCACAAGAAAACCTGACGGAACTGTGAGGATGTACTAGACCTAGAGAATGGAAGTTGGAGAGGATCATCCTTTGCAGCCTGTGGCTTCACCACCATCAGATTCATCAAAGAGAATAAAGTGGGGTGCAATCACATTTCAAGGAAGTTGAAGGCAAGACCAGCATGTTCTGCTATGTATGGAGATTTCTGTAGTGTAATTTTTTTCTTGCTTCTGGTAGTGTCTTGCCATGGGAGAAGGATTTTTTATCCTTCTTTATACTTAATTATTTCATGACACTGAAAATTTTGTTTCCCAAAAAGAGAGAAAAGAAAATTGATATATCCATCATTTTCTATAAAATATTTAAAATATATTGAAGTATCTTTCAAAATTGATATTTACATTATTATCTCCATAGGTGCCTTCATATTATATCATATTATATTTTATTTTATTTATTTAGTTGATACATGACATTGGCATATCAGTATTATTATAAATTTGAGGGGTACTTTTTCCCACTTGAGTGTCGGGGTACTTTATCCCATTGAGTGTGCCAGTATCTTTAATGTGTCAGAAATCACAAAACTGGCCACTTCATTATGAACAGAAAGCAAGGGAGAACCAAGATAACAGGGAGAAATGTAAAAAAAGTGAGGAAAGAGGGGGCTGCCATATTAAAATCAGTGCGTCCTGCAGTTCCTTCAAGTACTCCTTACTCTATGCTTTAAAAAAACAAATAAATAAAAGTATAAAACCCCTGAACAGAATTTTCATGTACTGCATCCTAAAAATGATGGGCAATTCTCAAACACCTCATAAAAATGCACAATGCTGAAACTTGAACCTTTTAAGTGAAGCTAAGACCAAACACTTGTCATACATGAATAATAAAAAATTTCAAAATAACTGCAATACCTGTGCAATGTGCTTGGCAGAGATGAGTTCCACCATTACAAATGAAGCATGCCATCCCTGCTTTAGGCCAAAAATTTCTAGAAGCCCATCATCGACATGAGCCTCAACAAAACCTTTCTGAAAAGTAAACAATCAAAATCAAGGAAACCAGCTTCAACTCGGAATTCAACATTCTCTCTCAAAAGTAAAAGATTAATCAGCTAAGCCATAAAAATTCCTAGCTGTGGAAATCCGGATAAGATTCAGATTGTGAGTCCAAATTTTATGGAGGATCGCATGATTCTAGGGAGTCCCGAAGCTAGGTTTCCATGTTTGTTAGCTAGTTTAAATAAAGAGATATGGATAATTTGTTATCCAATATCTCTAGTTCAGTTTTGAATTTGCTATATTAGTTAGGATTTATCTTTTTTGTTTACCCTAAAATAAAGGAGTTAGTGGGCAGATTTGTTGCTATCATCTCCTATAAATCTGATGTAAGTTTCTGGAATCAAGGTGAGAGAAATCAGGGGATAGCCAGTGACAAGAGCCCCACCTCCAATGCCACATCTACCCAAGAAATGGTTGTTTCCAGCAACCATAGCAACTTCGAGAGCTCTGTTCAGCCCATCACAAGTCACAAATTAAATGGGCAGAACTTTCTTATATGGTCACAATTGGTCATGATGTTTGTGAGTGGAAAGGGTAAGGATGATTACCTCACTGGGGTTGTAACTGCTCCAACAACCGGAGATCCAAAGTTCAAAACATGGAGATCTGAGATAACATGGTAATATCATGGTTGATCAACACAATGGAGACTGAGATTGGTCAAAACTTCATGTTCTACTCCATTGCAAAAGAGATATAGGATGTTGCTAAAACAAAACATACTTTGACAATGAAAATTCTGCCAAACTCTTTGAGATAAAGAGCAATCTTCATGACTTATAACAAGGAGAACCTACAGTCACTCAATACTACAACATTCTCACCCGTCATTCGCAACAACTAGACATGTTTAAAGAACTCATGTGGAACCATCCCAATGATTGTATCAAATACAAGAAGACAGTTGAAAAGGAAAGAATTTTCAAATTCTTAGTTGGACTCAAGAAAAATCTTGATGAACTACGGGAAAGAATTCTTGAATTTAAGCCATTGTCATCCATATGAGAGGTGTTCTTTGAGGTTAGAAGAAAAGAGAGCAGGCAGAAAATTATGATGGGAAATCAAAGCACCAGTGCTACACCTGAGACCTTGGCGCTTGTGTCCTGAGGGGTAAATCCCTCAAGCAATGATAATCGGACAAGGAAAGGAAGACCTTGGTGTGATCACTGTCGCAACCAAGACACACTAGGGATACATGCTGGAAGATTCATGAGAAACCTGCTGACTAGAAACCATCTAGACAACTTACAGAACAGGATAGTTGTGGCTTTCTGGCCACTGGGAATGAGCATCCGAACTTTGAAATGACCCGCTTCAGTAAAGAACAAATGGGCCTCCTTCAAAAGCTTCTCAGACAATCACAACCCTGTCTTGTGCCACCCGTGCTTGGAACTGGTCTCTTATGTTCACTACACATGTTCCCAAACATTTATGAGGAGAAGCATTTCCCACTACTGCTTATCTCATCAACAGAATGCCATCTAGAGATCTTAACTTTCAAACTCCTTCACAAATTCTCACATAAACCTATCCTTAAATCATCTCTTCCTCACCCTTTAAAATTTTTAGATGTTCTGCCTTTTTACATATTCACCAACAATACTGCAACAAACTTGATGCAAAAGCCATCAAGTGCATCTTTCTTGGCTATTCCTCAAACCAATAAGGCTACAAATGTTTCTCTCCCACTATCCACAAATTCTACAACTCCATGGATGTCACATTCTTCGAAAATACACCATTCTACCCCAAAACTCATTCAGGGGGAGAATTCAGCCACCACTAAGGAATATTAGTTTTGGTCACGCAAAGATGTTGCCCCACTGAACACACCACCTTCTCCTCCACAAAAAATCCAACCCATACTCAGAATGTAGAGTTTGATTCTCATCTTGTCATTCCCACTCCACATACAGATTCTAATTCTCATTCTCCCACAACTTAAAATCACAAAGAGTTATTCAAAGAGACAGGAAACTCAAAAGGAGAAAGAGCCTTCAACACTTGTGGAGCAGAACCAAGAGTCCCAGCTAAGCTAAGACAATCCTAATACCATTCCAGGTAACTCAATGCAAGGTAAAAACCTTAGTGATAATCTTGATATTCCCATTGCTTTGAAAAAAGTTATTAGGACATGTACTCGACACCCGATTTCCCATTTCATATCTTATGAAAAATTATCTCCAAGGTATCGTGCTTTTACCACTGATCTTTCCGAGAAAGAAATTCCTAAAAATATCTAGGAAGCTCTAGAAACACCTGAATTTCATGCCCTTAAGAAGAATGAAACGTGGGAACTCCCAGATCTACCTGAAGGAAAACAACTTGTGGAATGCAAGTGGATTTTTAATGTCAAATAAAAGGCTGATGGAAGTGTAGATCACTACAAAGGAAGGCTAGTTGCTAAAGGATTTACTCAGACCTATGGAATCAACCAATTAACTAACAAGAGGCTTTTGCTCTAGTCGCAAAACTAAATACAGTATGTGTGCTACCATCCTTGACAACCAATTTAAATTGGCCTCTTCACTTGTTAGATGTCAAAAATGTTCTCCTTAATAAGGATTTGGAAATGAGGTTTATATGGAGTTTCCCTCAGTATTTGAAACAACAAGCAATGCCAACAAAGTCTGTAGGTTGCAGAAGTCTCTATCTGGTCTCAAACAATCATCAAGAGCTTGGTTTGAAAGATTCACAAGAGCGATTAAGAAGCATGGACACTCTCAAGGATAGTCAGATCACATTCTATTCACCAAGCACTCACATGATGGGAAAGTTGCTATTCTCATTGTGTATGTAGATGATATTATCCTAACTAGGAGTTATGAGGAGGAGATGATCAAGTTAAAGGAGATCCTCGATAAGGAATTTGAGATTAAGGACCTTAAAGCAATTAGATATTTTCTTGGAAGGGAAGCGGCTAGATCACGAAAAGGAATCTATATTTCTTAAGATAAGTATGATCTAGACTTATTTAAAGAGACCAGAATGCTAGGAAGTGAACCAACTAACACTCCCATGGCCTCTTCATGCAAAGTAGGCATGACAGAAGAAAGTTCTCTAGTTGATAAAGGAAGATATCAAAGAGTTGTTGAGAAACTTATATATTTATCTCATACTAAACCAAATATTGGTTTCTCAATAAGTGTTGTGAGTCGGTTCATGAACAATCTAATTGAAGAACATCTTGAAGCAGTATATCAAAATCTCAGATATTTAAAAATGATCCTAGGCAAAGGATTGTACTTTCGGAAAGGAACAAACAAAGGTATTGAAATTTTTTCAAATGCTGATTGGGCAGGTTCCATAATTGACCAGAATCCACCTTTGGTTATTGCACTTACGTCTAGGGAAATTTAGCAACTTAGCGCAACAAGAAATAGTCAGTCATTGCTAGAAGCAAGGCTGAGGTAGAGCTAGATATCTTAACAAAGGCCATTCTAAGGGTTAGTTTAGCTGCTTTGATCAACAAGCTAGGGACTGATTGACATCCATCCACCAACTTGAGGGGGAGTGCAGAAATCCAAATGAGATTCACATCGTGAGTCCAAATTTTATAGAAGATCACATGATTTTTAGGAGTCCTGAGATAGGTTTCTGTGTTTGTTAGCTAGTTTAAATAAAGGGATAAGGATAATCTATTATCCAATACCTCTAATTCAGTTTTGAATTTCCTATTGTAGTTTGGTTTATCTTTCATATTTATCCTTAAAATAAAGGAGTTAGCTGGCAGATTTGTTGCTATCATCTCCTATAAATCTAATGCAATTTTTCTAGAATCAAGGTGAGAGAAATCAGGGGGATTTTTCCTCATTTTCCTGCACTAGATCATATTAATCATGGATTTGTAAGTCACATAAAATGTGGGGTGCATATAAGCGTGTAATTGGTACATTAAAATCTTTAAAAAGCAAGAAACAGAAATAAAGAGTAAGGGAGGGAGGGAGCGGGGCGCGGTGGTGTGGTGGAAGAGAGAATCCATGCTTAAAACCATGAGAGAATCCATATTTAACTTTTAGTTCCAATTTCAATTAGCCATATACACTTGTTTGTACTGCTAATATGAGTGTATTTTTTTTTTTTTTTAGCTAAACCCACAGAAGATATATTAGAAAAAGGGAGCTTAAAAGGCAACCCGAAGCATACAAGGAGTATACAAGAGTCACCAAAAGACAAAAGACAAAAAGGCAAGCACTCACCAACCTTCAACAAGAACCCAACCAATCAACAAAGTTAATTAAAGAAAAGGGTCCTACTTCTAAACAAGACTTAGCCCAAGAGAAGAGATTACAAACAAAAGAATTTTTCATTCTTTGAATCAATAAAACCTCAGTATCAAAAACTATCATGTTTCTTTCCTTCCAAACCGTCCAAAATAAACATTTATTTTGAGTGTATTTATTGCCACATTTGAAGTTCTAGTTTTCAAGTTCATCACCATTCCCTCTATTGAAGAAAAAAGAGAATCTAAAAAAGGAAAAATAAGGCTTTGTTTGGGAAGTGTTAATGAAAACATTTATGAAAAAATAATTTTTGAAAACAATTTTTTTAAAACCATACTCTAATGTTTTATAGAACAAAATCTTGTTGGGGAACCTAAAATGTTCTAACCTTTTTTTTTTATGTTTTAAAAATAACTTTTATATCTAATACTTTATTTTTAATCATACTCTATATAAGTATAATTATCTTTTAAAACAACACTAAGAAAACCAGTGAAAATAACTAAAAGATACTCTCTAAAAATACTTTGTTTTTTGTTTTTAAGAACAGAAAACTATAATTTGTTTAACAACTGTTTTCGATAATAGTTTTCTGTTCTCCAAAACAAAAAATAAGGAAAATATATTTGACAACCAAAAATTATTTTTTGTTTTCTATTATTAAGAATAGAAAACAAAGTGTTTTTAGAAAACATTTTTTAATTGTTTTCACTTGTTTTTATTTGTTTTTTGAGGGTTATTTTAAAAAATAATTATACAAACATGTAGAATGATTAAAAATAAAGCACTAGACATAAAATTTATTTTTAAAACACATTTAAAAATATTAAAAACATGCTAAAAACACTTCAAGTTTTCAAACAAATTTTTGTTTTATAAAATATCAAAGAACAATTTTCAAAAACTGTTTTTAAGAATTGTTTTAAAAAATAGTTCACAAACAAGCCCCTATTTTCTCTTTTCTAATTTCCAAATGTGTTTTTATGTTTTTTTGTTCTTGAAAATAAAAAATTGTCTTGAAAAACAATTACTAAATAGGGCCCACGGCTTCATTTGGATACACTTTCTATTTTTTGTTTTTAAAAATAGAAACTTCTATATAAAATGTAGAAATTCTTTTACAAAAAGTATAGGTTTATCTTATGTCCTTAAAATTACTTGTAAAATTTTAAAACTTGAGGTAGTAAAAATTCTTTGATACCTCAATTTCTTAAATCCATTTATAAAAATCATTACATTTTCAATATAAACCTAGTTCCTACATTTTCAAAAATAGAATACAGGAAGTGTACCTAAAATAGACACTAATATATTAATGAAAAATTTTCATTCATTTTAATATTCAAGGTCAACATTTAGATACTTCAAATAACAATTCCCTAATATTCATTATAAAAATAAATATTTTTAAGTTCCAATCTTTCATGACTATCAATTGACAACTGACAACATGTAAGCAGAATTTTCACTACAGTTATTGTACTTTATACTTTCCCTTTTATTATCAATTTCTAACTTTAAGTACATTTTATATATCCTATATAATTTTTTTTTTTGAAATTTCAAATTTGATTTTCTTAGAAAGTATTAATGATAGAAAAATGTGCTTGAATCATTATTTTGTAGTACTGTTTATACTATTGTAACTTAAGATACATTTAAGATATGTACTAGTAACACATCGTTGTACACAAAAATGTATTATTATTGTACCATATCATGCATGGTAAGATTTTTAACTACTAAGTGAATAAGGCTACTCCTCTACTTCGTTTAACTTTATTAAAAGAAATAGACCATAAATGCAAATCAATGGCCAACTATAGACACTGCATATAACAAACTACTCCCAATGATGCAAAAATTTTGTTGACTAGCCCAATGGGCCTTCATGACTTTAAAACACGTTTAAACAATTAAGAAGAACTCACTACATGTTTAGTGTCATGAACTTCTTCCCCTAACCAATCGAGATATCACATTCACCTCCCATATAGACACAATGTCCCCATTTAGTCCCACGAATCATGTAGCCACTCAAACAAACAAATAAACACTCCTTACAAGGCTAGACTCACACTAGGTTTAGGGATCGACTTTGATACCATTTGTTTACTTTCTCTTATGTAGACATTGTTTGCTTTGGGCTTAATGGACACTCAAGGCTTTAAAACACATCTACACAATTAAAAGGAATTCACTATATGTATAGTATCAAGAATTCATTCCCCTGTCTGATGTGGGATATGGAGGCGTTAGGTGATTGTGATATCCCACATTGGCACTATATATAGTAAACTCCTCTTAATTATGTAGATGCATTTTAAAGTTGTGAAAGTTCATTGGACCAAAAGTGGACAATATCTATACAATTAGGAGTAGATTATTACACTACAAGTATGAGATAACACATGAAAAAAGGCTTGACACAAACTTGGTAAAACCCCTCCCCAACCATTGATTGAGTAGCCTCCAACATCAACAGGGCACCCATCACTACTTAACTATCATAAATGTTAATATAAAATGGTGTAGCATGCGCATCTTGTAGGAATACCAAGGTACTTAGGATATTCTCCCAAATGAATCATTCCATAACCTTTGTACATTCAGATTCACATTTAACAGTTGACTACAAACAAAAGGAAAATACACACACATACACACAAACACACATATACATAATTGAAACATATGTAAGCACCATTGTGTCATTTGACAAGTTAAACATACCTTTTCCAAATACTCTGGCTTCAGATTACCCCATGGATGTCTTCCACTTCCATAGCTATGAAGATTCAAAGCAACTATTGCCCTCACACTTGAAGTTGAAAGAAACATTAAGTGAAATGAAATGAATAAATGATACTAATAATAAATCAAGAAAAAGAAATAAAAAATAAAAAAAGGTTGCTATTTTGCACAAAGCCTGATAGCATTCCAAGTCCTGCTATGTATCTTTAAGAAAAACAAAATAATATGACCATTAAAGTTTCGGGCATGTTATAGGTCAATATGAAAAGAGTAGAACTTTTCAATAATTGGTGATGTTCATTAAAGGTGATGCATACAAAGAAATCATCACAAAGATCTAAAAATGTGTGAAGCAAAAGGAAAGAAATATTAGAACTATACCTTGAAGGAACTCGAATCTGCTCCCATTCTGAACAATTGACCTTTTTAATATGAATTTTTAAGATGTTTTTGAGTCCCCTGGTGTCAGAAAGTATTTAAGTGTGTATTAGCATAGAAAAGCTTTACATTTAGATAAACAATTGTTGGCTTGACATAACAAGAATCAATTAATAACATAAAAGAAATTCAAAAACCAAGAAATCAATCATTCCAAAAAGAATGAAGCTATTACACACAGAATGAAAAAAAATAAAAAAATCCAAGGATATAACTAACCATCCTAAAGATGTCATAACAAAATAATGTTATGAATTTTAGCTGACTATAAAAAAAGTTTTAAAAAAAATGCATCCCAAAAGGGGATGGCTGTGATTGAGAAGTAGTACAAGTTGTACCTCATGGAGGACAAGTTGTACTTCATGGAGAACAAAACAGGAAAACCAATAGATCACATCAAGTGATTTGAAGCCTAGAGGAGCAAATGAAATTTGGATTATCTTATGAGGGACAAAACAACATCAGATTCCTTACAAATGAAAACCCAAATAAAGAAAAGAACTTGGATTCTCCTCTAAATAGAATTAAAAGAATAAGTTCTTCAATTTCTCTCAGCAGCAGAGAAGAAGCATTGCTGTCTACTACCCTTCCACTTCTCTCTAAGTTCTTTCCTACTTCTGTGATTAGAAAGAGAGAATAAATAAACCAGAAAAGAGAGAATCTAATCACAGATTCTTTATAAGGCATCCAACATAATTTTTAGGGGTACTGAAAATTGCAACCCATGCCCCTTGAGAAAGCCCCAATGTACAAGCAACCTTACTGAAAAGATTCTTATCACTTTTCTTCAACCTGATATAGAATCTTAATACTGAGTAGGAAATACCCACAAATGCATTAACATATCAGTTCAGAGAGACATGATGACCAGTGGAACGACCTGTCCTCCAAGTCAAAAGTCAATAATCATTCATTTCAGAGAAACAATTTGACTTTCAGAGAAACAACTATCAGAATAGAGGGAAACGAGATTAATAATGCCCCTTTCTACATTTCAAACCCTTCAGCTATTGGCAAAACCCATAAGATAGAATTTTAAAAAGAACTTGAATGCAATCCAGACATTAATGCAGCTGATTCCAATAAATTTAATCCAAAATAAGCCCTAAGTTATTAAGTCATAGACTTACCTTGCTAATTGTTGACCTTTTTCTTCAAATCAGAAACAAAATATATTCACTTCATTGAATGATAAAGCAATGTACAACATACTACAAAAGTTCTACATGCTCAAGGAGGAAAAAAGTCTCTTAACAAAAGAAGCCAAGTGTTTTGCTATTTCCTCAGTTAACTGGTTTGCACCTTGATTAGCTATGAGAGAAATCCAAAAGAAAGAGCATCCCATTTCGCTAGCAACATCTAGAATTTTGCTGAGCCGACGATTGAACTTCCATGAGCCTTTACCCCTATTAGACACTTAATAGATAGCAACAGACATAAGGTTTTAGCTTGTAACAAGCCCTACAATAAAGCTGGTCTCTCAAACTCAATAGTTGAACCCACACCAGTAGGTTTAGAGTAAGTTCTCAATATTGTACTTGAATGATTTCTAATCATGCCTCCTATACCCAATTATCCTGGATTACTCAAAGAACGTCCATCAAAGTTTAACTACACCAGACATATTGGAGGAGGTAACAACTTCCACATGGATTAAACCAAAATTATTTTAACAGCTCCATTAATACATCTGTGTGGCTTATGATTTATAATAGTGCAAAAACATTGAAAGCAATATCTAAACCATTAGAGCCTTCTCCCATTCAAAATCCCTTATACCCTTAGTATTTCATCACCTACTTTCACTTGAGTTACCTATCAAAAAATAATAATAATAAATAAAAGTCACAATTTGACATTGAAACTAAAGTTCCCCAACCTTGATGTAAAGTTACAAGCTTATGATTTATCCTATGGAGCCTAAAAAAATGCTTTCAAACTTCAAATTTCCAGGCATTAGTTTTTTTTTTTTTCCAAGTGACCAACCCAACCCTTAATTCCCCCACCCCTTTGTTTTTTTTTTTTTTTTTTTTTTTTTGATAGGAAAAATAGAATAAAATATATTAATAAAACACCTTGGGAAAAAAGGGGTGCAACCCATGTACAAATATGACGTACACAAGTTGTACAAAAATTAATAGGAGCAAGAAGCAAATGACTAACCTCACTTACTTAACTATCACTCAAGCTGTCTTCAAAATTTATGAAGGAAAGATTAGCACTTCATCGCCTAGAAGAACAAATACATTCTTCACAACCAAAATGGACCACTCAAAAGTGCTAATTATTGCATTTCATAATAAATAGACCAAAAGAAACACAAAGGGGTCAACTTTCAAATCATGCCAGCTAAGGAAAACATCCCTAACTGATTAAGGGAGAGCCCAAGACACACCAAATAAAGACAAAGTAAAAAAACTAATAAAAAATATGATCTGCAGACTTGCAATCATGTCCACAAAAGCAGCATTGCTAAACCACATCCCAACCCTCCTCATAAGCTGGTTAGTTGAAAATATTCTTTTCCATACTGCCTCCCAAAAAAGGAAACCAACCTTCAACAAAGCCCTAGGGCTCGAAATCCTCTTAGCTAAGAAAGTGGAAGATTCTCCTAACAAAGATCTATAGTAGCACCTGATTGAGAAGAAACCTTCTTGGAGACCTTCTACAACTTATCAACTTATCACTCACTAACTACAACGAGTCCACTAAAGTCACCTTAGAATCTAAAAGGTTCCTTTTGAATCTATGTTCCAGCAGTCTTTATCCCTTGCTGATCCACACCTCACCTTCCTAGGCGTTGCAAAGACAGACAAAAAATAGACTGGGAAGCTAGAAAGATTGCTCGTCACATTACTTCCAAGACAAACTAAATTTGTTATAACTCTACAATTCCAACTTCTTTCTTTGACCAACCAATTTTGTTTGGAAATCTAAAGTCACAATGAAGATTAAGGCCTTTGCATGGCTAACAGTAAGTAAGAAAATCGATAACCATTGAGAAAGCCTTTTAAAGCTCTCGATCCTAATCAATTTTATGTACTTAAAAGAGTATAACATTTTTTTTTTTTTTTTGATTGGAAACGACCCAAAGATATATTGATAGAAAAAAGAAGTACAAGAAGAAGGATGAGAAATCCTCCCACCAAAGACAACTAAATTACAGGAAAATACACATAAAACAAATGAACTCCCACTAAGGACCAATCCTTATGGAGTACACACCGCTATCCAATCCAGTTGAATCACATTAAGGGGAGTCCCCTTAAATGCCTTGGAACAGAAAGCCCAAAGGGAAGCAAGGAAAACAATAGAGTTCCAAAGGAACTCTAAATTCCTTGCTTTATCCTCGAAAATCCTTGCGTTTCTTTCCCACCACACAACCCGAATTAGAGCGATGCTCGCAGCTTGCCACAAAACTATCCCTCTCTTAGAATTACTGAAGCCTTTAAATTTGATGGACATCATGTCATATATGCTCCTTGGGGGAATCCAATCCATCTTAGCTAACTGAAATAACCTATGTCACAACCCAATCGTCAAGGAACAATGAAGAAAAAGATGATCTGCTAATTCCCCATGCTTCATGCACAGAATGCAAATATCAGGACTAAGGGCTTTGTAGGGTCTTCTCACTTGTAGCATGTCATTAGTATTCACCTTCTTGTATGCCACTAACCAAACAAAGGACTTCACTTTGAAAGGAACTTGAGAATTCCAAACGAACTTTGAAGGAAAGTCTTCAGGAGATCCAGAAGATTGAGATAATACTAGAAAAAAGGATTTGACTGAAAAAAGCCCTAAAGAGGATAATGGCCAGAATCTGGCATCTGGGACCGAAGGAGATAGATACAATTCATCAAGTGACCGCATGAGGCCTTCTAAGTCCTCAATCTCAAAATCTGACAGGTTACAACGGAAATTCAAATTCCAAGAGAAAGGACGAGTGGGACCGAGAACTGAAGAAATAGAAATGTTTTTATCCACGACTACTCTAAATAATCTTGGATATTGGGTTCCCAAAGGTTGGTCCCCCCACCACAAATCTTCCCAGAACCAAATTCTTTCCCCGTTTCCTACCACATACCGAGTAAACAAGGAAAACCCTTGAAAGACTTGTACAATAGCCTTCCAAGGACAGCGATGTGACCATCTAACTAAAGTGTTAGCATCCCAACCATTGGAGTGTGAACCATAAATGCTTAAAATGACCTGACGCCAAAGAGCTGAACCCTCTCTAGGATACCTCCATAACCATTTCCCTAGAAGAGCGAGATTCCTTCAAGAAATATTCCCAAAACCCAAACCCCCTATTGCTTTCGGTTTGCACACAACATCCCACCTCACTAAATGATCTCTTTTGTCTTCCCCAATCCCTGACCATAAAAAATCCCTTTGCAACCTCTCAATTTTTGCAACCACTGAAGCGGGAATCTTAAATAAGGAAAGGAACTAACATGGCAAATGGGTAAGGCAAGATTCGATAAGAGTTATCCTCCCCCCGAAGGATAAGTAGGCCTTTTGCCACCCATCTAATCTACTTGAGATTCTCTCAATCACTGGATCCCAAAAGCCACACGCCTTAGGGTTCCCGCCCAAAGGGAGACCTAGATAGAGAATAGGCCATTCGGACGCCTTACAATCAAGCATCACAGCCAATCTTGAAAGATGAGCCTGATCAGGATTGATGCCATAAATACTACTCTTGTCAAGATTGACCTTGAGCCCAGAAATGTGCCCAAACACTAACAAAAGACTCTCCAGAGTCTGCAGCTCTTCCTCCCTTGTGTTAGAAAAGAATATGGTATCATCAACAAATTGCAAATGGGACACCCTAATTCTATTTCTACCCACCCTGAAACCTTCCATCATATTTCTTTCCTCTGCTCTCATAAGCATCCTACTCAGTACATCTACGACTAAAGTAAACAAAAAAGGGGATAAAGGGTCGCCTTGTCTTAATCCTCTTGATGCCTTAACCCACCCTTTAGCGCTACCATTCACCAAGATTGCATAAGATACCGAGAATAAACATCCACTCATCCATTTCCTCCATCTAGGACTGAACCCCTTCTTTTCTAACACATGATCCAAAAAATCTCACTTCACGTGATCGTAGGCCTTTTCAAAGTCTATTTTCCTCTCCTGACCGTCTTCTCTCGTCCACTATATCATTCGCTATAAGAACCGCGTCCAATATTTGTCTCCCTTGAACAAAAGCGCCTTGAGTATAGTGAATGGTCTCCTGTAGAACCCCTCTTAGGCGCCTTGAGAGCACTTTGGCTATTATCTTGTAGAGACTAGTGATCAAACTAATGGGTCTAAAGTCTGATATTCTCTTTGTCAAACTCTTTTTGGGTAATAGAACAATGAAAGAGGCATTAGTTCTTTGATTGATAATTCCACTCCTATGAAATTCTGCGAACACTCTCACCAACTCCTCCTTAATCACATCCCAACAATCTTGGAATACGGCAATAGTAAAGCCATCAGGCCCCAGAGCCTTGTCCCTATCCAACTGAAAAATGGCCTTAGAAATCTCTTATTCAGTGAAAGGAGAGTCCAACCTTAACGTGCTCTCTTCCGAAATAGGGGACCAATCTAATCCTTCAACACCCCAAGACTCTCCTGTAGGACTCGTGTAAAGCTTTTCAAAGTAATGTAAGATCTCTTCTATGATACTCTTAGCATTCTTCAGCACTAAGCCCCCCTCATTCTCTAACTCCTTGATATATTTCCTATTTCGCCTGCCATTAGCCACTTTATGATAAAACTTAGAGTTGCAATCCCCTTCCTTGACCCATTTCACCCTAGCTTTTTGTCTCCAATGGATTTCCTCCCTCAATATTAATTCCTCTAGATCCCCTTTTCTTGAGGCTCTTTGACTTAACAAATCAAAATTGAGACCCCCTACCTGCTCTATGGCATCAAAGTTAGCTACATCATTGAGGATACTTTTTTTCTTTTCTTTAAGCTCTCCAAAAGAAAACTTATTCCACTCCTTCAATTTGGCTTTAACATATTGTAGTCTCCTCATGAACTTGAGGCCTTCCCATCCGTTTCCTTGAAACCCACTCCACCAATCTCTAAAGTTCTCCTTGAAATTAGGGTGTTGTAACCACATATTCTCAAACCTAAAAGGTGTTGGCCCCCACATGAACGGGTTGGTATCCATAACAATTGGCCAGTGATCCGAGGTCCTTCTGATTAAGGCTTCTTGAAGGCTTTGGGGAAAGAGCAGCCCCCACTCATTTGAGTAGAGAAAACGGTCCAATCTCATACACACGGGAGACTCTTGCATATTTGACCAAGTGAATGAAGCATTCCGAAGAAGTGGGTCAAGCAATTCACATTCTCTAATAAAACTATCAAAGTCCCTCATGCTTGGTGTAAGACTAGAACCCCCCAATTTTTTTGAGCTTCTCCTTATGACATTAAAATCACCGCCCACACACCATAACGGATAAGTTAGTTCATATATGTCAAAAAGTTCCACCCAAAAATCCTTCCTAAGTGAGGGACTGTTTAGACCATAAACAACGGAAATCCAGAGAGGTCCACAACCGTCCAAAGAGAACTTGACTAAGACCGAGAAAGATCCTATTACCACCTCCTCACTACGCAGATTTTTTGAATCCCAAATTATCAAAATCCCACCTGATGCCCCAGACGCCGGAAGAGCAACGCAGTCCTTATTTCTGACCGTCCAGACACTAGCCACAAATCTTCTGTCACAATTCTCCTTTTTTGTTTCCTGAATCATCACAACATCCGGATTCTCTAACCTAAGAAAATCTTTAACCATCTTACGCTTATTCCTTGAACCCAAACCCCTAACGTTCCAGCTAATAATTTTCATGGAAAAACACAAAGACCCTAACCTTCCGAGCCAAAACCATTAGGTCTCAATAACCTGTGGGGCCTGTTCTTCCTCCTGGAATACACCTTAATGTCAAGAGAACATAAAACCTCTCGCACTTTAGCCATTTTCCCGGGGACAGGCCATCAATAAGGAAATCACCCGAATCCTCCTTATGCAACCTGACAATAGACTCCCTATGGGTACAGCTCTCAGTCATCTGGTTTGATAAAGCACACTGGTTCTCCTCCTCAACACGGTCAGGGATGTCACCATAACATTATGGCTTTGGCATAGCCTATTTAGACTTTTAGACTTTCTAGGATAAATAAGGTTCCTCCAAGGGTGAATAATATTATGATGATCGTTTTTTTTTCTTTCTTCATTTATTTTTATTTTTATTTTTTTGGTGTGAGGGTGGGAATGAAGGGTCTTATGGCATGTGACCTGTTCACTTTGTTATTTATAGTTTGGAAGGGAAAAAACGCTAGGATTTTTAGGATAAATAAGGACATTAAAGTCTATTTCGAACTTTTTACATTTTTGTTCCTTTCTTTAGACTTTTACTTCTATGACTTTTAGGTTACTTCTCGGGCATTTTAAGCTTGGTTGGAACATGATTTTTGAGTTAAAGAGGTTAGGGAGAGAGTTGCTTCCCATATGGATCCATACCTTTAATAGATTTAGTTAAATTAAACTTAGATGGGTGCGCATTAGATGTCCTAAAGAATTGTTGTTACCAATTTTATAGGATCATACACATATCAATACAAAATGTATCTACACGAGATACAAAATGTATTTAGACTACTTTGTGCTCAAATAGAAACGACCTTCAATGGAGATACATGATCCTGAAAATTAAATGGCAGTAGGCCCAACGCACTCTTAGTAAAGCTCTTTCTGGTGAAAACCTAAAAAATGGAAAAGGCTTTGGGCCTCCTATCTCACCTTTAAGGAGGCAAGCCCAATTGGAAATCGTTGTAGATAAGGGCTTTTGATGCAATTTGGGCCACTTGTCATTGCGCTCAAAGGTTGACCAGTCTAATTCAAATTTCCTAAAGACTCAAGGCTCCATTCTCTTAGCGTCAATGCCTCAATCTTCCACAGTCATATGCCTAAGCTACCATTTCCAAGCCTAGTCACAAAGATTACTAGTTCACGTGCAAGAAGTTTGCCTCTATCTTTCCAAGTTTCATCTGTGCACAACAACCATAGTTGGTTTTGCTGTAGAGATAAGAGGTTTTAATCAAGAAAGAGATATCATAATGGAGGTTGAAAAATCCTTGGGGGAGGAGAATGAGAGTTTCGTCCCTTTGGAGGCAACAAGGTCATCAAAGGTCCAAGGTGTGACTATGATGGCTAGGGATGGTTTAAATCTCAACTCGCATTTTTCAAGGGTAGCTTCAAGTGTGGTGAAGGGTAGAGAGGGTGTTCTCTACTATGGTTTTCAAGTCCAAGTATGTTCTTTTAACCCACAATCCACTATTAATGGCAAGATTTCAATAGGCTACTCATATGCTTCCTACTTCCCTCTCCCCTGTTTGGTCTTTGTCCACTTCCATCCTTCCTTTTTGGTCAATTTGTTATTCCTCAATCACCTCATTCGAACCATCAGTGATTTACAATGTATCATCTGCCTCAAAGGTTGGTTGTCCCATTTCAAAAGGTGTGGAGTCTCCAAGGTTGTCAAAGGTCCAAGGTGTGACTACGATGGCTAGGGACGGTTTAAATCTCAACTCACATTTGTCAGGGGTAGCTTCAAGTGTGGCTGAAGGTAGAGGGGGTGTTCTCTATTGTGGTTTTCAAGTCCAGTTATGTTCTTTTAACGCACAATTCACTATTAATGGCAAGATTTTAGTAGGCTACCCTTATGCTTCCTACTCCTCTCTCCCCTGTTTTGTCTTTGTCCACTTCCATCCTTCTTTTTTGGTCAATTTGTTATTCCTTAATCACCTCATTCGAACCATCAGTGATTTACAATGTATCATCTGCCTCAAAGGTTGGTTGTCCCATTTCAAAAGGTGTGGAGTCTAATAGTTATTCCTAGCCAGGAGTCAAAGTGCATCTCTTTCCATAGTTCACCTAATAACAATCCTAGTGAGCCCTTCTCAGTTGAAATATTTTCATATAGAAGGTCTCACTCCTACAAAAATGGCCACTATTCAGTTGGTTTTGGGATCTATGCATATCAAGTTTGTCAAATATTGTGAGAATGGCATTCGATTAGGCAATATCAGTGCTCATTCTTTAGATAAGGTCTACTCTAGGAGGAAGAACAAACCCTTATTTGTTGCTTCTAGGCTTCCATACGTTCTGTCTCTTAGGTTTTTTCTAGGCTATTTTTTGTAATTATGAAAATCATTAATTGGAATATTAAAGGTCTAGTTCTAGAAAGAAAAAAAGGGTTGTGAAGGAATTTCTTTGTCATGAAAATCCGAATGTTGTAATTTTTTATGAAACAAAGAGTATGTCTTATGATAGGCGGTTTATAGGTATTGTGTGGAAGATTAGAAACAAAGAGTGGGTTGTTCTCCCAACTTATGGGGCTTAGGGAGGGGTAGTGATTATTTAGGATGCTTTGAAGTTCAATTGTATAGAGACAGTTCTAGGGTCATTCTTAGTAATAATGAAGTTGAAATTAGATGAAAAAGGGATTTTTTTAGCTTACCTTGGTCTCTGGTCCAACTAATTCCTATTTTAGGAAGGATTTTTGGATGGACCTTCAAGACCTTTTAGGTTTAGCTTTTTTGAAATGGTGTGTTCAAGGATTTTAATGTCATAAAAAGAATTTCAGAAAAGTTGGGAGGCTCAAGATTAACCCCAAGCATGAAGGATTTTGATGAATTCATAAGAGAAAGTAAGTTAATTGACTTTTTTTTTTTTTTATCAGAAATAAAAATTTATTAATGATAATAAAAGTCTAAGAAAAGGATGAGAAGTCCTTCCTTGAAAATACAAAACTTGATCAAAGTAATGCTTACACCCCACTATGCAAAAACTATACACGAGGGCTAACCCCAACTATCTCAAACTTTTGAATTACAAATCGAAAGCTAATTGAGTTAAATAACGTTAAGTGGAGCTCCTCTAAAAACGATAGTACAAGAGGTCTAAAGAGAAGAGTAGAAGTGAAGCAAATCCCACAACATCCTTTCCGATCTCCATTTCTTCTCAAAAGTCGTTGCATTTCTTTTTTGCCACACGATCCAAAATAAAGTGAGGCAAACAATTTGCCAAAAAGTCTTGCCTCTGATTGAATTCCCAATCCTCTAAAAGAAATAATCATCATATCATCAATGCTCCTAGGCTGAACCAATCCATCCTTGCTAAACTAAAAAACTTGTGCCATAGCCCCAAAGTTAAAGGACAATGTAGAAAAAGAAGGTCAATTGACTTTCCATTTCCTTTGCATAAAATACACCAAGGAAGACTAAGAGATTTGTAAGGTCTTCTCAACTGTAACATGTCATTGGTGTTTACCTTCCCATTTGCTACTAACCAAATAAAGGCCTTAACCTTTGACGGGGCTTTTGATTTCCACAAAAAATTGACCCTCCTCTTAGGAATGAGTCTTTCACATGGTCAAATATGCTAGAGATCTTTGTTCGTAAGAGGTTGGATAGATTTTTATTTTCAAATGAATGGGAGAAAGGATTCCATCAAAGCATCCAAGAAGTGCTCCCCAAATTTACTTTGGATCACTATCTGATTGTCCTAGATACCAACCCTCTTAAGTAAGGTACGACACCACTTATATTTGAAAACATTTAGTTTTTATACCCAGATTTCAAAGAAAATTTTGGTTGTTAATGGAATGAGCGTTAGGTTGTAGGTTGGGAAGGTCATAAATTCATGAAAAAGTTATAGTAAGTCAAATCAAAGTTGAAAGATTGGAATGAAGTATCTTTTGGAGATTTAAAGAAGAAAAAGAAAAATATTCTCACAAACATTGTTAGCTTTGATGCCATGGAATAGGAAAGGAATTTGACTATTGAACTTTCAGCAAGAAGGGCCTTAAGGAAAGGGAAATCGGAAGAGTTGTTGTTTGAGGAGGAGGTGTTTTGGAGGAAAAAAGCAAGGGTCAAATGGATAAGAGAAGGGGATTGCAACTCTAAATTTTTTAAGAGGTGGCCAATGGTAGGTGGAATAGGGAATTTATAAAGTCTTTGGTGTCAAAAGAAGGGGTAGTTCTAGATAACATCAAAAACATTTCAAAGGAGATTAAACATTATTTTGGGAAGTTATACTCTAAGCCTACAGGTGGTTCTTGGAGGATAAAAAGACTGGATTGGTCTCTTATTTCAACCGAGAGTGCTAATCGGCTAGATTGCTCTTTTTCAGAAGAGGAGACTCACAATGTTGTGTTTTAGTTAAACAAGGAAAAGGCCCCCGAGCTTGATGGTTTCACCATTGCTTTGTAGTAGGAGTGTTAGGATGTGATTAAGGATGATCTTCTAAGAGTATTCTTAGAATTTCACAATAAAGGAATAATAAACCAAAACACCAAAGCTACTTTCATTGTTCTAGTGCTAAAAAAGAGTCAAACCAGTAGAATTTTATATTTCAGACCTATTAGCTTGGTCCCTAGTTTGTACAAGATCATAACTTAAGTCTTATCAAGGTAGTTACTTAAAGTCCTCCATGATATCATCTTCATTTCCTAGGGAGCTTTTTTTTAGGGGAGACAAATTTTGGATGTTGTCTTAATGTTAATGAGTTGGTGGATAAGAAAATGAGATTAAGAGAAGAAGGAATAATCTCGAAAATTGATTTTGAAAAATCTTATGACCATGTAGATTGGAGTTTTTTGAACCATGCACTTGAAAAAAAAAAGTGTTTAGTTCGAAATGGAGTCTTAGATGAGGGGATGCTTGTCTTTGGCAAGTTTTGCGGTCTTAGTGAATGAAACAACCAAAGGTTGGGTTAAAGCATCTAGAAGCTTAAGACAACGAGATCCTCTTTCCCCTTTTCTTTTTACCATTATTACTGATGTTTTAAGTAGGTTGTTGCTAAGAGCGAAGGAGAGAGATTTATTTAAGGGGTTCCTAGTGGGCAGAAATAGGACTAGAGTGTCTCATTTACAATTTGTTGATGACACTATCTTTTTCTCAAGAGCTTCTATGGAAGATCTGCAAACTCTTAAGCTAATATTGCTAGTTTTGGGGCATTTGTTAGGGCTTAGGATCAATCTAAACAAAAGCATTATTTCTTGCATCAACACAAGTTAAGATCAAACCTCTAAGATAGTTTTGAGGCTTGAATGTACAGTTTCTAATTAGCCTTACCTGAGTCTTCCAATAGGGGGAAATATGAAATCAAGCTTACTTAGCGATCCAATGATTGATAGAATCTCTAGGAGATTGGATAGGTGGAAAAAAGTTTTTTTGTTCTTAGGGGGTTGAATAAATCTTATTTTTTAATTACCCTAATTTTTAATAATGATACTTTTGAAGTTTCATTTTAATTACCTCCTTACTAAAAAAACATGAGCATCACCTTCTTATCTATCATTTACCAAGTATGAGGTGTCAAAGAGCATGCAACCAAGTGTGATGTGCCAAAAGCATGTGACCAAGTATGAGGTGTCAAAAACACGCAACCAAGTATGTGGTGTTGAGAGCACGCAATCAAGTATAAGGTGTCAAATGCATGCAACCTAGAGGACACTAAGTCGCCTTCATCATGTGACACCTAATATGGCATAGTGACTCATCAAGCTGTTGTAGCTACTCAAGTACCTAGAAGGATCAAGTACGTGCCACATGTTATCCCTATGCAATAAGAAAGACACTAATCATTTCCCTTTAATTGGATGGAGATCCTTTTTCCTTATTTCTTTTTGCCATTGCAACTGATGTTTTAAGGAGAATGTTTTTTAGAGTGGCTTATTAGAGGGTTTCATATGGGTTAAAATAGGATTAAAGTGTCTCATTTACAATTGTAGATGACTTCATCTTTCCCTCTACAATTTCTTTGGAAGATGTGCAAAATCCCAAGCTAATATTACTAGTTTATGGGCGTTTATCAAGGCTTAGGATAAGAGCAAGATGAAGTGCAAAGTTGAAAGGATTATTGTGGAGAAAAAGTCCTTTCAGGTAGAGTTTGAAGGATTGAATGGCGGAACTTGGGTATCAATAACAGAAAGGAGCCGAGGTTTTGTAGTTTCAATAGGATTTGACATGGAGGAGCTAGAATAGTTGATGGAGCATTTGAAGAAAGTTATGGAGTTGGAGGCTTCCAAGGGTTTTGTACGAAAGATCAGGGGCAAGACTAAGACCCTCTTGATGGAGATATGCTTCAATAACAGAGGGCGGTTCATGAAAATTACAGAATTTGTTACAAAAAGGAAACCTTTATTTCTTGTCGTCTCGAGGGCGTCAAAGGGAAAGGGTGGGAAGATCTTAGGAAGGCGATCCTATCAGTGCAAGAGTATCCTGAACGAGTCGGAGGAGCTTCGAAGGAGAAGAATGATGATATCCGGATGAATAGGGACACTTTCAGAGGAGGAAGGTCATATGCAGAAGTGGTGGCAGAGGCTGGTTTTAGGACTGGAGGTACGCTGTCAACTGGAAAATGGGCCAGAGCTGTAATATGTGAAAGCCAAGAAAAAGTCCAAGATCGAACTCACGAAGGAAAAGCCATTGCGAGGATGATGGGTATGAAAGGAATGGTGTCCATAAATCCCATTTCCGCTTTCAAAGGGTGATTCTTTGTGAGTTCAACAAGAAGAGCGAAAAGGGTTCATGATCAGGGAAGACTTTTAGTGAAAGGAAGGACGATTCTGCTAAGGAAATGGTCGCCTAAGGAAAATATGGTGGTTCACGGAAAATTCAGGAGGGGTTGGTTAGTATTGAAAGGTCTCCCTTTCCACTTGTGGGATGAAGTTCAGTTGAATTTCATTTTGAAGAAATGGGAGAGGGTAACGAAGGTGGCAAAGGAAACTTTGAAGCTGGTGGACTTGACGAGGGCGAAGCTGTGGGTGGAGATGCTTCCAAATGTCGTGTTACCAGCGTTGCTTGAGGTGGAAGATGGGGACTGGTCTTATACAGTAGCAGTTTCAGTCACCGGAGAAGATGACGAAGCCGACGCTGTCACGTCCGAGATAACCCGTAGCAGGAACGAGTGGGTGAAATCGGGAGGTTGCGTCTCTCAGTCGTCAAAAGCTGTAGAAGGGCTACGAGGTAGTATTAGGGACAATGAGTGCTACAGAAAGAGGCGTTTTCCTCGGGCACGTCATCGGCAATCAAGGACAAGTTTAGTGAACAAAGGGGAGAATGGAGGGGGAAGGAGCAGCTTGGGCCCAGCAGAAGAAAATTTTATTGGGCCCGAGCATGAGATCTCTTTTAAAGCCCACACGGTAAGGGCCCAAAGTGGGATGAGGTATCGTGGGCTTCAAGATGGCCCAGAAGCTCCTCAAGCCCACCAGACTGCATCGGCTTCGTCTCCTTCTCCCCAGTGAGTTGTTTCCTCTGCAAAGGCGATCGCGATGCTCTGTCCAGGCGGTGCAAGGGCTGGTGTCGCGGCTTTCTTTGGAGAGGAAGGTCGGGCGGCCGTTGAGTTAAAGGCCCAATCCCTTCCCAACCCTAGTCCACTGTCAGACACCACCGTGGGCTGTAAGTTTATAGGCTCGTCAGGGTTGGGCCAAAACTTAGGAGAAACGAAGCCCTCTGGTATGGAAGTCTAGTCGCGAAGGGAAGAAATCTAAGCGAGGAAGGGGAAAGCCCCCGTGGTTCACATGAGAGATGCTACGCAGGAGGAAGAGACGGCAATTTCAAAGAAGACCTGGTCCACCCTCTTCCCTCCAAGCGTCGATCGACGACAGGGACATCGGTGTAGCAGTGAGCCTATTTTCACACGGGGTTCGTCGTCGTCAAGTGAAGATCGCAACATGGAAGAGGAGTTTGGGATGGGATTTCAGATGGAGCGAGGAATCAAAGTGAATCCTCTCTCTAGATGTCCTCTGTCGGGTAATCTTTCGAAGGAGGACACCTCGGCGAGCCGCGATGAAGTCAAAGAAGGGCTAACGGGACGAGTGGGGTTTGATCCTCGTGGCTCTTCAGACATGGTTTCACCTTCTAATTCAATAATCAGAGGTAAAGGACTCATCTTTGAGGGGATTTGCAAAATACCAGGAGCCAAAAACTTGGAGGTATGTCAGCCCTCTCCTTCTCATCCACCCGAGTCATCTTCTTTTCCTTCTTGTAGTCCGGATTCTCCTTTGACGAGACCCTCTGGTCCACATCTCCCCAATTCAGTCCCTCTTCCTCAGTCTCCTACGGAAAATCAAGTTATCTCAAAAAAAAATTATGAAAAAGGTGGTGTTGACTCTTTAAAATATGGTGACATCCCTGACCGTGTTAAAGAGGAGAACCAGTGTGCTTTATCTAACCAGATGACCGAGAGTTGTACCCCTAAGGAGTCTATCATCGGGTCGCATAAGGAGGATTCGGGTGATTTCCTTATTGATGACCTATCCCCCGGGAAAATGGCCAAAGTGCGAGAGGTTTTATGCTCTCTTAACATTAAGGTGTATTCCAGGAGGAAGAACAGAGGCCCCACAGGTTATTGAGACCTGATGGTTTTGGCTCGGAAGGTTAGGGTCTTTGTGTTTTCCCATGAAAATTATCAGCTGGAACGTTAGAGGTTTGGGTTCAAGGAATAAGCGTAGGATGGTTAAAGATTTTCTTAGGTCAGAGAATCCAGATGTTGTGATGATTCAGGAAACAAAAAAGGAGAATTGTGATAGAAGGTTTGTGGGTAGTGTCTAGACGATCAGAAATAAGGACTGGGTTGCTCTTCCGGCATCTGGGGCATCAGGTGGGATTTTGATCATCTGGGATTCAAAAAATCTGCGTAGTGAGGAGGTGGTAATAGGATCTTTCTCGGTCTCAGTCAAGTTCTCTTTGGACGGTTGTGGACCTCTTTGGATTTCCGCTGTTTATGGTCCAAACAGTCCCTCACTTAGGAAGGATTTTTGGGTGGAACTTTTTGACATATATGGATTAACTTATCCGCTATGGTGTGTGGGTGGTGATTTTAATGTCATAAGGAGAAGCTCGGAAAAAATGGGGGGTTCTAGTCTAACACCAAGCATGAGGGACTTTGATAGTTTTATTAGAGAATGTGAATTGCTTGACCCACCTCTTCGGAATGCATCATTCACTTGGTCAAATATGCAATAGTCTCCCGTGTGTAAGAGACTGGACCGTTTTCTCTACTCAAATGAGTGGGGGCTGCTCTTTCCCCAAGGCCTTCAAGAAGCCTTAATCAGAAGGACCTCGGATCACTGGCCAATTGTTATGGATACCAACCCGTTTATGTGGGGGCCAACACCTTTTAGGTTTGAGAATATGTGGTTACAACACCCAAATTTCAAGGAAAACTTTAGAGATTGGTAGAGTGGGTTTCAAGGAAACGGATGGGAAGGCCATAAGTTCATGAGGAGACTACAATATGTTAAAGCCAAATTGAAGGAGTGGAATAAGTTTTCTTTTGGAGAGCTTAAAGAAAAGAAAAAAAGTATTCTCAATGATTTAGCTAACTTTGATGCCATTGAGCAAGAAAGAGGTCTCAATTCTGATTTTTTAAGTCAAAGAGCCTCAAGAAAAGGGGAGCTAGAGGAATTAATATTGAGGGAGGAAATCCATTTGAGACAAAAAGCTAGGGTGAAATGGGTCAAGGAAGGGGATTGCAACTCTAAGTTTTATCATAAAGTGGCTAATGGCAGGCGAAATAGGAAATATATCAAGGAGTTGAAGAATGAGAGGGGCTTAGTGCTGAAGAATGCCGAGAGTATCACAAAGGAGATCTTACATTACTTTGAAAAGCTTTACACGAGTCCTACAAGAGAGTCTTGGGGTGTTGAAGGATTAGATTGGTCCCCTAATTCGGAAGAGAGTGCGTTAAGGTTAGACTCCTCTTTCACTGAAGAAGAGATTTCTAAGGCCATTTTTCAGTTGGATGGGGACAAGGCTCCGGGGCCTAATGGCTTTACTATTGCCGTATTGTTAGGATGTGATTAAGGAGGAGTTGGTGAGAGTGTTCGCAGAATTTCATAGGAGCGGAATTATCAATCAAAGCACTAATACCTCTTTCATTGTTCTATTACCCAAAAAGAGTTTGACAAAGAGAATATAAGACTTTAGACCCATTAGTTTGATCACTAGTCTCTACAAGATAATAGCCAAAGTGCTCTCAAGGCGCCTAAGAGGGGTTCTACATGAGACCATCCACTATTCTCAAGGCGTTTTTGTTCAAGGGAGACAAATATTGGACGCGGTTCTTATAGCGAATGAGATAGTGAACGAGAGAAGACAGTCAGGGGAGGAAGGCGTCGTATTCAAAATAGACTTTGAAAAGGCTTACGATCACGTGAAGTGGGATTTTTTGGATCATGTGTTAGAAAAGAAGGGGTTCAATCCTAGATAAAGGAAATGGATGAGTGGATGTTTATCCTCGGTATCGTATGCAATCTTGGTGAATGGTAGCGCTAAAGGGTGGGTTAAGGCATCAAGAGGATTAAGACAAGGCGACCCTTTATCCCCTTTTTTGTTTACTTTAGTCGCAGATGTACTGAGTAGGATGCTTATGAGAGCAGAGGAAAGAAATATGATGGAGGGTTTCAGGGTGGGTAGAAATAGAACTAGGGTTTCCCATTTGCAATTTGCTGATGATACCATATTCTTTTCTAACTCAAGGGAGGAAGAGCTGCAGACTCTGAAGAGTTTTTTGTTAGTGTTTGAGCACATTTCTGGGCTCAAGGTCAATCTTGACAAGAGTAGTATTTATGGCATCAATCTTGATCAGACTCATCTTTCAAGATTGGTTGTGATGCTTGATTGTAAGGCGTCCCGATGGCCTATTCTCTATCTAGGTCTCCCTTTGGGCGAGAACCCTAAGGCGTGTGGCTTTTGGGATCCAGTGATTGAGAGAATCTCAAGTAGATTAGATGGGTGGCAAAAGGCTTACTTATCCTTCGGGAGGAGGATAACTCTTATCCAATCTTGTCTTACCCATTTGCCATGTTACTTCCTTTCCTTATTTAAGATTCCCGCTTCAGTGACTGCAATAATCGAGAGGTTGCAAAGGGATTTTTTATGGTCAGGGGTTGGGGAAGGCAAAATGGATCATTTAGTGAGGTGGGATGTTGTGTGCAAACCGAAGACAATAGGGGGTTTGGGTTTTGGGAATATTTCTTGGAGGAATCTCGCTCTTCTAAGGAAATGGTTATGGAAGTATCCTAGAGAGGGTTCAGCTCTTTGGCATCAGGTCATTTTAAGCATTTATGGTTCACACTCTAATGGTTGGGATGCTAACACTTTAGTCAGATGGTCACATCGCTGTCCTTGGAAGGCTATTGCACAAGTCTTTCAGGGGTTTTCCTTGTTTACTCGGTATGTGGTAGGAAACGGGGAAAGAATTCAGTTCTGGGAAGATTTGTGGTGGGGGGACCAACCTTTGGGAACTCAATATCCAAGACTATTTAGAGTAGTCGTGGATAAAAACATTTCTATTTCTTCAGTTCTCGGCCCATCTCGTCCTTTCTCTTAGAATTTGAATTTCCGTCGTAACCTGTCAGATTCTGAGATTGAGGACTTAGAAGGCCTCATGCGGTCACTTGATGATTTGTATCTATCTCCTTCAGTCCCAGATGCCAGATTATGGCCATTATCCTCTTCAGGGCTTTTTTCAGTCAAATCCTTTTTTCTAGCATTATCTCAATCTTCTGGATCTCCTCAAGACTTTCCTTCAAAGTTCGTTTGGAATTCTCAAGTTCCTTTCAAAGTGAAGTCCTTTATCTGGTTAGTGGCACACAAGAAGGTGAATACTAATAACATGTTACAAGTGAGAAGACCCTACAAAGCCCTTAGTCCTGATATTTGTATTATGTGCATGAAGCATGGGGAATCGGCAGATCATCTTTTTCTTCATTGTTCCTTGACGATTGGGTTGTGGCACAGGTTATTTCAGTTAGCTAAGACGGATTGGGTTCCCCCAAGGAGCATATATGACATGATATCCATCAAATTTAAAGGCTTCGGTAATTCTAAGAGAGGGATAGTTTTGTGGCAAGTTGCGAGCATCGCTCTAATTCGGGTTGTGTGGTGGGAAAGAAACGCAAGGATTTTCGAGGATAAAGCAAGGAATTCAAAGTTCCTTTGAGACTCTATTGTTTTCCTTGCTTCCTTTTGGGCTTTCTGTTCCAAGGCATTTAAGGGGACTCCCCTTAATGTGATTCAACTGGATTGGATAACGGTGTGTACTCCATAAGGATTGGTCCTTAGCGGGAGTTTGTTTGTTTTATGTGTATTTTCCTGTAATTTAGTTGTCTTTGGTGGGAGGATTTCTCATCCTTCTTCTTGCACTTCTTTTTTCTATCAATATATCTTTGTGTCGTTTCCAATCAAAAAAAAAAAAAATTCCCTTTAATTGGCACCTAGTTAGGCCACACAACGAGTCACCTATACATTCACTTGCTTTAAGTTCTTATAAATCAGATGTTCACCAGCCAAGAAAGGAAAGGAAAGAAGTATTAAAAAGCTCCTATGGTAGTACTATTCCAAATGTTGGATCTTTGAGCTGCCATAACAAATGTTGTACAACAATTCCAATCTAAAAAGGTGAGTGATCTTATAATATATGATTTAAAATGGTTTCATAATTATATATCTCATGTTTAAAATGTTATATGTGTTCATTATTTTTTAAATATCATGAGATATGCTTTGAAAATGTGTTAGTCAAATACTGTGTTTATAACAAAAGTGTTCATTGTATCTCTGATATCTATATATGTATATATATAGTTAAGATGGTTTAGTGGTCATGAAAGGATGCGTATGGTTTAGGGAAACTTTGTCTAAGGAAGCTGAGTTTTAAGCGGAACCATTGTGACCTCTCTAGTCTTTCCTAGAAACTTACCTAGTATGTACTATTCACTAAAAATCACCGATACTATCATTATGGTACTTTACATTATTATTATGGATGTGATTGTTATATACGTTAGACCTATATCATGCCATAGAGATGGAAGGACACACCATAGTTGGTTGACTTTGTGATCTTTTGTGTTGAGAGATGAAGGGGCACTGGAGCAGTTTGTATGAGAAGCATGCCAAGAGATGTCAGGGCACTGGAGCAATTTGTATGAGAAGCATGCCGAGAGATGTCGAGGCACTGTATCTATATGACACCATGATATATGAGATATATGTCATCGGTGGATGCATATATGATATACGTCAATGGAGCAAGGGGCATTGTAGCAATGATATTGCATGATATTAGGATGTGTCGGGAGTTGGAGTGGCACTACAGCCATGGATTATGCATGTGTTTGATTGATTATACATCGGGTTGTTTGATGTTGTATGCCTATTTGATTGTTATACTATCTATTATCTACGTTGAGTGTTACATGCATGATGAAACTCCTTTCACTATTTTGGACTAACCATCCTAAAACCTACGTTATATGATCATTCATTGAGTTATACTCACTTTGTAGTTCCCTAAATTTTTCAAATGACGACTTAGTAGAACCAGATACTAAGCAACTTCCAGAGGATAGTCAACAAGGCATATAACCCTTGTTGCCCTTTTCTTTTTGTTTCTTTTTGGATAAGCTACTGACATGTAGCCATTTCCTTAGGTATGTACAAGTTTTTGGTCCCTTAAAGCCAAATTTTATGTACTCAAAACGTAGTATCTCAAAAGGGTAATAAATATATAGTTCCTTAATATGTTTCCTTATGCTGCTTTGACACCATATATCGGGTTACAAGTTAATTTCCTTTCATAGGATAGTATCTCCATCTCAGTCTTTAGACTAGAAATGAGATATTACCTTGCGTGGGTAGCACTTGCAAGGGTTGTGACAAATTCGGTCTTGTTTGTCTCACATCCCAAGCTATTTCTTATCCCTTTTCAAGATTCCAACATCAATAACAACAAGGATTGAAAAATCGCAAAAAGATTTTTTATGGTCGGGATTTGGGGAGGGTAAAAAGTGTCATTTTATTAGTTAGGATCAAGTGTGTAGGCCTAAATAGTTTGGTGAATTGGGGCTTAGAAATATTTCTCTGAGGAATCGTGCTTTATTAATGATATGGCTTTGGAGGTTTCGTAAGGAAAGTTATGCTCTTTGGAATCCATTTATTTTAAATATCTATGGGACACATCCTAATGGTAGGACGTTAATAATATTGTCAGATGATCACATTTGTAACCTTGGAAGGCCATTGTATATATTCTCTAGTTTTTTTTTTCACACACACTCACTCACTTTGTGGTGGGTGATAGGACTAGAATTCGTTTTTAGGAAGATTTGTGGTGGAGGGATCAACCTTTGCATTCATAATTTTCAAGACTTTATAAAGTCATCATAGCTAAAAATCTCTCCATTTCAGCTATTATTGGTTATGCCCCCTCTTTTTCTTGGAATATTGTTTTTCACCACAACTCAATTGATTCAAAGATTAAGGATCTTGAAAGACTTATAACTTTCCTTATCTACATACACTTGTTTCCATATGTCCCAGATGCAAAAGCATTGGCACTTTTCTGTTTGGATTTATTCTCATTAAAATCATTCTTCTTCTTGTCCAATATATCAAATTTAGTTTCTTTCCATCTAACTAAATTTTTATGCAAATCAAAAGTTTCACCTAAGGTCAAAGCATTTGCTCGGTTAGTGGCACACAAAGAGGTACATAACAATGACATGCTACAGTTGAGAAGACCCTTCAAAGTCCTTAGTCTTAATTAGTGCATCCAATGTAGGGAGAGTGGAAAGACAATTGACCATTTCTTTGATCAAGTTTGTGTATTTATGGGGAGGATTCTCCATCCTTCTCATGAACTCTTTATACATAATTAATACATCTCCTATTTCTCAATAAAAAATAAATAAATAAATAAAAAAGTGTATTAACAAGCATATATGCTAAAGAATGGGTCTAGACCTCAAGGGGTTTAAGATAGAGTGATTGACTCATCATTTCCTATAAGGGCAAATGTGTTAAGCAAATTGATGTTATGAGTGGAGGAATGGAATTTTTAGGGCTTCTTATGGGATAGAAATCAGATAAGGATGACTCATTTATAGCTCATTAATGACACAATTTTCTTCTCAAGAGCTAATTCAAATGACAAAGTATTAAATTAATTTTATTAGTGTTTGAACATTTGAGGATTGACAATAAATCTAGACCTTCTTGGGATTAATGAGTCAAGATATAGTCTTAGAATTGGCTTCTTCTTCATAATGCAATGTTTCCTATTAATCCATGTGCATTATTGTCTTTTTATCGATGGGTTGGGGGAATCCTAGAGTTCTCTTTTTGGGATCCAATATTTGATAGGGTTTTTATGGTTAGATGGCTTAAAAAAAGCCTACATGTCATTAGATGGTAGAATAACTTTGGTACAGTCATGCTTATCCCATGTTTGCTCTCATTTTCTTTCTATTTTGAAGTCTTCTATTAAAGTGGCACATAGGATTGAGGGATTAAAGAATGACATTTATGATCAAGTGAGGGGAAAAGGAAAGAAATCACCTTGTTTGATGGTAAAAGTGTGTAAGCAAAAAAGTGAAAGAGGGAGGAGGAAATACCTTTGAGGCATAGTTGTTAACTCATAAAACGCGTCATATATTGTGTTTTTATTTTTCTATATCGTGCATATTGTATCATGTATCATAAATTTCTTTTTATAGTGAAAAATAAGTAGAAAAAATATGTATATGTGTGTTTATCTATTGAAAATATGAAGTGTAGAATAATATATAACAAATTTTATGGAAGATAGTAGGATCAAAAGAGTTAAACCATACCATATTATATCATAAGAAAACATTGAATGTTAAGAGTTTTTATAAGTTCAAATTAACAAAATATGACTATAACATATAGATTCAACACATAATCCACTAAAATAAACTTCTTCAATTGCTAGCTATGATTTTTATTTCCAAATTCTAACTAGACATATGTACTTATTGTGTTGTTCATAGATATATATATCTTTATTTATCATCTTCAAAGTTCCAAATTTTCAGGTTTGTCATCATTCCTTTTCCACCAAAAGAGAAATTTAAAAAATCTAATATATTAAGTAAAAAATTGTATTCACTAATCACCATCATTTTCATTGTCAATATTCAAACCATTCAAATGAAATAAGATTATTTTATCTATCTTTCCTTTTTATCATCAATTTTTAATCTTTTAGTACATTTTAAACAATTAATATAATAATTCTTTTAACAAAAAAATTAATTTGATTTTTCTTAAAAATTATAGAAAATAGTTGAAGATGTATGTATCATCATTGTATCATAATATCATGTATTCTATCATATATGTATTGCACGATACACTTCAAAATAAGATATAAATTGCGATACATATCGATTTCTATAAATAAATAAAAAATGAATTATATTGTTGTATCGTAAATTTTTAACAACTATGCTTTGAGGTTCAAAGCCTATTAGTGAAGTACTTATGGAGATTTCCTAGGAACAAAATATTTTGAGCATTTATGGGTAACACTCTAGTAGATGGAATGTCACTGTGACTTCTAATTGTAACCAAGTTCTAGCTATTGATCAAATTGATGCAATCTTCTTTCAAAGCAAGGATTTCACATTTTTCTATTTACTTAATTATTCCATGGCAATGAAGTGTTTGTTCTTAACAAAAAGAAAAATAGATAAATAAAAAGTATCTAGACCAATATTTTACCTAGGAATGATTTCTTATGTTACCTAGATGTTGTTAAGTTAATTATAAGTATTTCTTTTTTTTTTCTTTTTTTTTCTTACCAAAAAAGGGGATCACTACCCTCCCATGGTACAATGATTTCCATGAAGCAAACTCTTCCACCCAAATTTAATTGTTCATTTCCTTTCTTGTTTATACATTTAAAGATGACTAAAGTTTTTTATGGTTTCAATATCCAAAATCTACACGAGCATGCAATTGTATTTGTACATGATGAGTTCCTTTCAGCATAAATATCTTACAAGGTTTGACAGCCCTCAATGGTTTCAATATCCATATTCCACACAAATATGCAGTTTTAGTTTTACATAAATTATTTCTTTTGGATTAGTTGAAGACTGGTTTTAGCATTTTCTATATTAAGCCATCCGTTAATGGTTAAACTGATTAGAACTAAGAAAGAGTGTTAAAAGTTTAGAACATTTTTGTGGTTTTTATGAATTAATGCGCTGAAAAATTGTACTTTTTTATAGTTAAATCAAAATTAAAATTAGAAGGCACTTAAAAGGGGCAAACCAAGGCACCCAACATGTATACATGGATCACTCAAAACACAAAAAATAAAATAAAAGAGAAAAAGGCATCCTCCATCTTAAAGACAGCTCAAAGCATTAACAAACTATTCATCCCATTTCCAAAGGCTCTTCCTAACCATTCAAATAAAAAATTCATAAAAACATTTTTCAATAGCAATCGTGTCCACTCTAAGCCATGATAATTTCTTCTATTTTGTTCATTTCATAAGCACCAAAATAAGCATAGCAGAGTCTTTCAAAGCAGACACTGTTTTCAATTTGATCCAGTTTCCCTACAGGGATAATTTCACCGCAGTCAACTCACTCTCCCAAACAAACTCTGAAGCTAAGGCTTCCACTAGGTCCACTTCCCCCACACAAAATATTTCACTTTTTCCCCATCAGTGTCTGCATATTTATGATATTGATATATATATATGTTTGCTTATCTTAGTATTTTTCATGGAATTAATTATGTATTGCTTTGCTGTTGATTACATGTGTTTTATATGTGCATGCCTATTCTTTTCTAACTGCTTTAGGTACAAACATAAGTTACAATACACAAAAAGAGAGAACAGAAAATGATGTTATGTGATGTAGCATACAACTAAGATAATAGAAAATAAAAGAAAATCAATGTATAGATACACTTCAAAATCTTGCAAAAAGAATTTCAAGATCAAGCAAGAGCACAACAAGGCAATTATGCTTCCACTCATCCAAGAACTCAAATTATAAAATAAAATAAAATAAAAAATCCAACCAAGAAAAATCAAATTCAATAAGTAGAAGCAGTTAGGGTGATGAGATTTTATCGTAATGCATTACACTGCAACAAAATCCAATAGGAACCCTCATTTTACAGGATAGTACATTTCTTGTTCAGTAGAAGAAAGGAATAACAAGCATAGAATTATCAATGAGTAACAAACTGCTTTAGTTGGAGAGATACCTAACCTTAAACTAGGGTCACTCATGCAAGGTGTGAAGAACCAACCTTGAGTGCAACTGTATCCAGAGTAGATTATCTGAAACAACATAAGGATCAGCAGAAATATTGTCTGTAAGTTCTAGGGTTATCAATTTCTTTCATTGGAACGTGATAATCAATCATTAAAATTGCGTATCAGATATATTATGGTGTAAAACAGGCCTATCATCACCTACATGTAATAATATTGTAGGTGCTCAATAATATTGAGAACCAGTGTTCAAGTGTTGTATGGCCTACTGCATCACCTACTCCCTAGGCAGAAAAGGACAATTATATCTAGGCGTGACTGAGGAATCCCATCAATCCAAGCTACTTCCTTTGATTAGTTGCCTTCTTAACAAGTTCCTCCCTAATTTGCATCCCTTCCCCATTGCAATCTCCCGTAATCATGCAGAAGTTAAGGCTAGAAGAGATCTATAACTAGTTGTGGCAGTCTTATGCAAGGGGAAGGAACAATTTTATCAATTAACCTAGAATAATTTAAAATTTCTACAACCTGTTCCTATCCAATATAACTGTAAACAAGTCAAAAGGAAATTTGCTACAGGTTTCATGGTCATGAACTTTTGTTGCAATAAAGTAGCTCGACATATACTAATATACACATATATCTTCATATGCGATGCTCCCAAGCACATAGTTCTGTCATGCCTAGGTTCTATTTGATATTGGCATGTTGTTCCTCTTCTATTCTTGGATAAGGAGTGGTTCATATCATTTTGTCATCTTCTTTTATACTTTGCATCCATCCAAATTTTTATTAATTTCTTATCTATTAGTCAGCTTGCCAAATAATGTAATTGTGCGGCTATTTTATTTTCCTTCTCATTGTATTTTTATGTCCCCGCACAAAGAGGATGATTAGTGAGGGACTTAAACAAGATGCACTCTACTATCTTGACAGTCAGCCTATCCATCAGTCTCATGGTAGGAAGATGTCAGATGTTGCTTCTTTTTCTTTGCTAATTACTCTTCTTCAATGGCCTTACAAATTGAACCATGCTTCTTTTTTTGCAATTATTCCTTAAGAGCATCTACAAAGTCTTTCATTAAGCTTGAGTATGAGTTTTTGGAACTTGGCAAACATCACATGTTATCTTTCCCATCTAAGTTTAATAATAGAAGTCTTAGGTGGTGTTTGTTTTTTTGGCTTTTTGCTGAAAACCATTTAGTTTTAGAATTTAGGTTGTTTGTTTTTTTACTTTTTCATGACTTATTATAAACTTTTTACTAAATAGAAAAAGCCAAAATATGTGGCTTTTTCTAAATAGAAAAAATAACACAATAGTTTTTTTTACTTTTTAATACTTAATAGAAATAAAATACTACAAAAACAAACAACCTAATATTTAATACTATTAAGTATTAAGGTTCTATTTAGAATTAAGTAAAAAAACAAACACCACCTTAATGTTTTTGCTTTAATTTAGTCATGTTTAGGTTTTGTATCCTATTTCTAATGTTTAGCATTTTGTTAGTTTTATTGACAATTATTCTCTCAAGTCACTTAAATATTATTTCTAAAGAAAGGTTAGAAGTGCATCATGTATTAAACTCTTCTATAAAAAAAAATAAAAATAAAATAAAAAAATAGATTGTTGTTTTAATTGGTATCCTTCAATTTGATGATGCACTTGAATATAATGATTATTTTATTTCCTCTTTTTGTGCTAAAAAAGGAATTATCCATGAATTCTCATTTGTAACACCCAAACAAAGTTCTTAAAAAAAAAAAAAATCACTCTTGCTCCTAGTGTTTTTAGGTGTTCACCTTGTTTATAATTTTTCTCCAAATAAAGACAAGTTTGATCATTGATCCATCAAATGTATATTTACTTGGTACTTTAAAACTCAAAACTATTTTTATTATTGTTGATATAATTTCTTTGAGTCTATCCCTTATTTTCTTTTTTATTTTTTATTTTTATGAGAAACAACAATATAATATATTAAGGTAAGTAAGAATAAGTACAATAGAAGGATGAGAAAGCCTCCAAAACTACACAAAAAATATGTAGGAACCTCCAAAGTATCAAGTAAATCTATACAACTATGAGGTGCCACAATCCATGTGGAAATATACAAAAAGCAATCAATCCTTGCTAGCCCATAGTCAAGTTGAATCGTACTTAGGGAATACCCTTAAAAGTTGTGGTACAAGAGGGACCTAAAAGGAGGCTAAGAAAATGAATAATATCCCAAAGACCCTCTAAAGTTCTCGTCTTGTCCTCAAAAAGCCTAGTGTTTCTTTCCCACCACACAACCCATATCAAAGTAAGACAAGCGAACTACCACAACACCTTGACTCTAATGGTACTTCCCAATCCTTTATATGAGATGATCATCATGTTATATATACTCCTAGGAGGAACCCGATCCAAATGAGCCAATCTGAATAGTTTATGTTATAGCCCCAAAGTCAAAGGACTATGTAAGAAAAAATGATCTATCATTTTATCAGTCTCCATGCACAACAAACAAACATCAAGACTAAGAACTTTGTACGGTCTTCTCATCTGTGGCATGTCATTAGTGTTTACCTTCTAGTATGCCACTAACCAAGCAAAGGACTTGACCTTCAATCAGGCTTGTGATTTCCAAACAAAATCAGTAGGGAGTAATGGAATTGGATCAGTATGGTTGCACAAGACTAAAAAGAACAAATTTTACTATAAATAAACTTGAAGAAGATAAGGACCAAACTTTTGCATCAAGAACAAATGGGGATAAGTGCCAAAAAGAAAGAGAGGACACGAGTCTTTCAAAATCTCCTAACTCAAAATCAGAAAAATTGCAACGAAAGTTTAAATTCCAAGAGAAAGTATTAATGGACCCAAAAACTGATGAAATAGTACTATTTTTTAGTTGTGAAAATTCTAAATAGACTTGGAAATTGATAACATAAAGGTTGATCCCTCCACCACAAGTCTTCCAATCATTGGCTATGAGCACAGTGACCAATATTTTTCTTCCTTGAACAAAAGCTCCTTATGTAATATGGATAGTTTCATAAAGAACACCTCGTAACCACCTTAATAAGACTTTGGTTATAATGAACAAGTGACCAAGCTAATAGATCTAAAATTGGAAATCCGGTTTGACTCTTTTTGGGCACTAGAGCAATGAAGGTGACATTTGTACTCTAATTAACTACCTCGCTTTTGTGAAATTCTGAAAACACTTTCACTAAATTCTCTTTAGCCACATCCTAACATTCTTAGAACACAAAATGGTGAAACCATCAGGCCTGGGAGCTCTGTCCTTATCTAACTAGAAAATGGCTTGAAAAATCTCCTTTAGTAAAGGGATGTTCCAACCAAGAAGCACTCTCTATTGAAATGGGTGACCAATCTAAACCTTGTAACCTCCAAGAGCCTTCAAGGGAACTTGCATATAGCTTTCCAAAAAAATGCAAGATCTCTGCTAAAATACTGTCAATGTTATCTAGAATTACTCCTTCATTCTCTAAGACCTTAATATACTCTTGACACATCACCCTAAATTTTTGCCTCCAATGCACCTCTTCCCTTAACAATAGCTCCTCCAAATCCCCTTTTCAAAAGGCCCTCCGCTCTAAAAGCTTAGGAGAAAGGTACTGATGTAGGACAACCCTAGGATGGTTGCCTACACTCAAGGGTAGGTGGGCTAGGGTTTTATTCTTGGGGTGTAAGGAGACGAACAAGGAATAAATTTTATGGTAGAGAAAATTATAAGATAAGAAATAGAGAGAAAGAAGAAACAATGAAGAAAAGATGAAAAAACCTTAGAGTCTCACTAAGGCCTTCTAGGAGTCTCACCTAGAAGAAAATCAATGGAGTCTCATCATTGAGGGTTGCAACCTTGCAATGAAAGAAAATATAATATTATTCATCAAATTCATTCCTTTGATTTACATTGATTAGCCTATTTATAAGCTTCTCTAAGAAATCCAAAGTCTACTAGGACTCTAATAACCTATTAGGATTCTAATTCTAATTATAACATCCAAAGTCTACTAGGATTCTAATAACCTATCATGACTCAAATTCTAATTATATTATAACTCAACTAGCTAATCCTAATTGATTCCAACAAATATTAATCCTAACTTAATTCCGAGTAATATTAATCCTACTTTAATTACAACTAATACTAATTCCCTTTCTTGATATATATCTTGAAGATTCATCCTCATCAGGTACCCTTGTTCGATAGCATCAATGCTAGCAATATCATTAAGGATGCTCTTCTTCTCCTTATTCCATTCTTTCAGTTTGGATTTGACAAGTTGCAACTTTCTCATGAACTTATGCCCTTCCCAACCATCTCTCCAGAAATCTCTCCACCAAGTACTAAAACTATCTTTGAAATCTGAATGGAGCAACCACATTTTTTATTTTTTTTTTATAAGTAGTGAATGGAGCAACCACATGTTCTCATATCTAAATAGAATAGGTCCCTACTTGAATGGATTGGTGTCTAAGGCAATTGGGCAATGATCTAACGTTAATCTTTTTTTTTTTTGATAGGAAACGACAAAGGAATATATTGATAAAAAGAAGGTACAAATAGAAGGATGAGGAATCCTCCCAACAAAGAAAAACAAGATTACAAGTAAACAAATATAAGAAAGTACAAAAAGGGAAAGTAGACACTCTAGTTACACGCCGCTAACCAATCAAGTTGTAATATGTTACGAGGAATCCCCTTAAAAACCTTAGAACAAAAAGCCCAAAAAGAAGTAAGAAAACAAATAGAATCCCAAAGATACTCGGCATTCCTTGCTTTGTCCTAAAAAATCCTTGCATTTCTTTCCCACCACACCACCCACATTAACGCGATGCACGCGTTTTGCCATAAGACAATCCCTCTCTTGGAAGATCCAAAACCATTAACCAGGTATAGGAAAATTTTGCTATTTAAGTATAGAAATCTATCCAATCTCTTACACACTGAGACATCTTGCATATTTAACCAGGTATAGGAAGCATTCCGTAAAGGGGGATCAATTAACTCACAATCTCTTATAAAGCCATCAAAATCTCTCATATTAGGTGTTAACCTAAAACCGCCCAATTTTTTTGAAACTCTCATGACATTAAAATCTCTTCTCGCACACCAATTCAAGAAGGTTAAACAAAAAAGATCCAAAAGCTACAACCAAAAATCTTTCCTAAGAATGGTGTTGTTTGGACCATAAACAAAAGTAAGCTAGAAAAACCCATCCCTTTACCACTTGAGCCATGCCTCAAGGGCTGGTCAAGCATTAAAATCCTACCATATAAAGCTTCCCAAGTAAAGAAGCTCATATTTGTAGAAACCCAAGGATTCCACACTAGGCTTTAAGGGAAAGCCTCGCCTCTTCCCCAAGATAATGAAGAGTAAAAGGATTTAATAGAGAATTTGCCGCACTTTGTTTCTTTCCAACCTAATTATCCATTTCATCCCTTGTAATTGAGGTTGATTTTAGTCTTCTAAAAAGATAGCCACTTCGAATTCCCAATCATGTAATTGACTATGAAAATGAGGATTCCACAAGCCCCCTTCCTCCACTTGCTCCCATAATTCTACAATTCAAGCATCTTTTTCAACAACCATACGAAAGAGAGCCAAGAAGGATTCATCCATAGAACTATCCTCACACCATCTTTCCAAAATTTTACCCTCCTTTCATTATTAGACTATAAAGTGAGATCTAATTTTAAAGATCTCTGACGTGTTTCTGAAAGCCTTCCACAACCCCACCCATAGTCCCCCCTCGTCACTCTTGAACGCCATTCCCCTTCATTGGTCCCAAAATTTCTAACTATAACTTGTTTCCAAAGGAATTCTCTCTTTGAAGCAAATCTCTAGCACCATATACTAAGGTGAGCCTTGTTTAGAGTGTGCAAAGATCTTATGCCAAGACCACCATTATTTTTGTCCAATTGGACCATAGACCAACTAACCGAGGTTTTTTCTGTAACATCCCCCCACCCAACAACAATAGCAAACATCACTTCCTCCCTCCACCCCATAACAGGAGAAAAATCCTTTTTCACTCTTTCTATTTTATTAATGGTAATATACCTAGTAGTAGATAAAAAATAAAACTTGAAACAAAATAAGAACTTACACGTATATGCATAGAAAAGGTTGTGAATGCAATTAAGGAACTGTAATCTAAATCATAACTCTTCCCGAGTTGAGTGCATTAGTAAGGAAATTACGAACATGGTATAAAACTCAAAAAAGTAAAGAGATCCAATCAGACCTTATTTGAAATTGGACCTTGTGCAAGGTAAGGTCTTTCATTCCGTAAATGATGAAAGCCATAGGCAACTTGAGCATCCATGCCTGTGAAACCAAACAATTAAAATAAGAAGCTTAACAAAAAAAGATAAAAATTATTATAATAAGCTAGGAACAAAAATTTTCCAACAAATCTTTCAACTAAAATCTATATTTCCATTTATTATTTATATTCTTCATGATTTACTAGTTGTTTTCTACATATCACAGATATTTCTGTTTCAATGGAAGAATGGAACATTCGTTTTTTTTTTTATAGGTTTCATTGGAAGAATGGAAAATGATGGACACACTGGACCCTAAGTAATTGGGATGAGACTTGTTGGATCAACTTCAATCTTTTAGGCCTAAATCAAAGTTCCAAAATTATTTGAAAGGAAAAATATATTGTCACTAGGGTGACCAACCCCTACATTATAGAACAAAATTGGGCAGCCAAACTCTTCTTAATTACATAGAATAGATTCAATTCATTTAACAAAAATGGGCACTGATGAACCAAATCAGGGACTGAGTTGACAAACATAAGCATTGCTTTTGTTAAACCTTTCTTTAATTGCAGTCTAGAAGTTAGAGGCTCCACCAAGATTTAAAGTTCAAACTCATGTAGCAAGTTTAAATGGTATGTTTTAAAATCATTCTAAATAATTAAAATGACACTTTGCATGTAATAAATACACCTAATCGACATCCAATATACAGATGAAGCATGCACAATTTATAAGTCAAAGAACAAACCTATGGAAAAGTAATTATAAAAGACTCCCTCATAGCAAGTCACTTTCTCAGGTAACTGACTCTCTACATCCAAACCCTGCAAAGCTCCAAGAAAGTTTTAACTTCTGCATCAATTCCAATAATAAATTTACAGAACTTTCACTTTATAAATTAAAATATTGCACATAATATTTACAGGAAAAAAAAAAAAAACCCGAAAGTTTGATAAGTAATAGTTCCAACTAGCAACTAACTTTCTACATGACACCCTCAGCACCAGAATTATATTGTTGATTTGCAGTTTACCAACCACAGTAGAATCATTGTGAGGTCACTTAGTCACTCTCCCCTCATGTTATAATGTGATAAAAAACTTAGCCAAAATGCTAAAGCAAGTCTCATTCACCTGCCAACTTAAAGTGTTAACCAAATAGACAAGTCAATATGTCAACCACCAAGTAGACTTTTGACTGCTATTTCAGTTTGAATATGCTCCCTAATAAAAGCCAGAATATAACTTAACAGCATCAACATGACTATTACTAAGAATACCACATAGACAAGTCAGTCTTGGAGTGCCAAGGGCAGTCCAACCACAGTTCAACCTAAATCCATTTCCTTACCAAAAGATTCAATTTTTTAAGAAACCTCCACCATGCCTCAACAATTCATTACTAACCTTCTTCATCCCTAGGGCAAGGAGTAACAGGAAATTTACAAAGCATTATAGTGAAAACTACTAGAATAGACAACTTAAATCTTAAATTCAAAGGCAAATGGAAGTGTAAAAATGGGAACTGTAATAATTCGAGAAAATATTATAGGACTCCCTCCAATAACTTGCTAACAAAAATAGATCCCCCTTCCAATAGAACCACAGCAACAGCCTTCATGTAAATAAATAAATGCATTTGAAATTCGATAAAATTTTGTATCTCACATGCAGATTGTTAAACATTTACTATAATAAGTTTCTCAAGAAAATATCTCTAGGAGTAAGATCAACAGTATGAAGGGGGAAAGAAACAAAATACAAAGAAATGATCCAAGGAATAATATCAACAAAACCAAAGTTTGGCTGACATAAAGCATAATAAGTTAATCGAATACTGAAAAAATATGATCCACAATCTGCTGATAACCAATGTATTAAAACAAAAGCATGTGCCATTGCAGAAAACAAAATAAGTCCTGCTTGAAAACTTTGTTGGTGAAATTGTATTCCACAAGGGAGAAATTAAACAATTAAAAAAAAAAAAAAGTAGCCCTGAAAATGCAGATAGTAGTGACTAAAATGGGGAAATGCAAAGTAGCTATACACAAAACCTGATCAAGAGCACATTCTTCTGTAGGCTTCAGAGAATGGGGCGGATCCACAATTACACCTGGTGGCATTGATATCAGAACATGCCAACTGCATCATCATCAAAGTAATTTTTCACGAAACTACTAAGTTGCATCAATAAGCCAAAGGCAAAATGGTAGTACAAGCACAAAGGGCAATTAATATTGAAGAAATACCCTGCCAAAGTGGATAATATATAAACAAATTGAATACTGTACATGCATCAGAGACAGAAACTTTTTAACATAAAAAGAACCATCAAATCTTTTAGAAAATATACAAGATATCATTTTGACAATCAAAGATACAAAAGGATTAAATCTTCCATATGGGAAAAACCTAGAGCCGCTTTTTGCATACATTCGTGTGAGTGCTTTAGTTAAGTTAGCAATTCAGGGGGGAAATTCTTAAGTGTACTTCCTACTCTGGGTCTTCGAAATCCTCCCTTGGACTACTTGCCTAATGAAGATCATGGTGTTGAAAGCACTTAGAGTCCAAGATAAGTAGTTGAGGTAGTACCTATAAAAAAAAGTAGTTAAGGTAGTGGATAGACAGAAAAGAATCAACCGGGTTTTTTCAAACTAAGATTATCTTTGTTACTTTTTGAAAAACAAGCTTCAGGAGTCATTGTGTAACTGTTTTTGGCTGTGTATTTTTGTGCCCTGTTTCAGGAATGATCAAGCTTTAAGTTTGATCAATTAATATTCTAGGCTATGTTAAATTTCAGCCATTGAATTGGCTCTACCCTCAATATTTCAACCCCAATTTCCATTTTAAGCTTGGGGGAAATTTGGCCAGCCGTCACACACTCCATTGAGCTCCTTTTCCATTCTAAATCAGGATGTGTTTATTTCAAAAGAAAAGTTTACCCATTTTAAACTTCAAAACAGTTTTTTGATGGGTCTTTTCTCTTAAAAATGAGCTGATCCATTAAGGTTTTCTATCCATCTCTCTTTGTTACCCTCGTTCTCCTGGTATGAACATTTGAAATAAAAGAAGAAAGGCCCAAATTAGGGTTTCCAGTCTCCAAACTTGTTACTGCCAAAGGAGGAGAAGAGGAGAAGAAGAAGAGAGGAAGGAGGAAGAAGGGCATACTTGGGTTGCTCGGAGTCTCACACCTCACATTCCTTCACTTAGTGATTTTTTTTTTCATGGCTTACCATTTGTATTTCTCATTTATAATTTTACATTTCTTTTTTAGATCTCATTTATTTCATTTATCTTTATCATACTAGATAATGATATCTATATTTATTGTGATAATTATATAATGATAGTATTAACATTCTCTTTTTTAAAAAAAAAAAAAAAACTGAATACATTGTGATTTATTTTTATTTTATTTATTATCTATAATCCATTTATTGTGATAATTAAATAACAATACTTTGATGGTTTATAAGCTTGGAACTCTTTTTTTGTATTTTTTTGTAGATTAGATTGAAAGTTTGGATAATATTTGATGATAAATGTACCTAGGACAGATGGTTGCATATTAGGATTTATTGTATCATATAAAAGTATATATGTGACTTAGGTTGCACCTCATTTTGCTAAAACCAGCACCCCTGGGTTGTGCCTTGGACCTAGGCTCCCAAATGACCGTGCACCTTGTACCTTTTAAAACTATGAGTAATAAGTCAAAATAAGCAACTTTTTCTAAATCTCAAACATCTCTTGCCTTAGTAACACATCTCCTTCCTTTATTTCTCTCTTATTATGTGCTTAATACTAATGAAAATAATTATATATTAATTTAGAAAAAAAAATTAAATTTGTTTTAGCAATATAAAAATTAGATAATAACTTTCAAGTCAACAACTTAGGCAAAATTAACTTAAAATATCTTAAGTCATTAAATATTAAGATTTACTAAATTCCCACTTTTTTTTAAGTGCTTTTATATAGGCAAAAAATGAAGACCATTAGACCAATCATTCAATGATTCCATCTTACTAATCATTACTCAAAACCCGCTCAATTTCAAAATGGGCAATACAAGGTGCTAGCCAATAGGATGAAGGGGGTGTTAGCTAAGGTGATTTCCAAGGCCCAAAATGCTTTTGTGGAGGGTAGGCAAATATTGGATGCAGTGCTCATTGCGAATGAAGTAATAGACTCGATCTTCAAAAGCAATGGAGTGGCGATTATTTGTAAGCTGGACATTGAGAAAGCCTATTATCATGTAGAGTGGTCGTTCTTGCTTATGGTTATGGAGAAAATAGGGTTTGAGGAGAAGTGGTTAAAATGGATAAAGTGATGTTTATCCACAGCCAGTTTTCCGTTTTGGTCAATGGAACACCGTCGGGTTTTTTTCAAAGCTCTAGGGGTCTAAGGCAAGGAGACCCGCTTTCACCTTACCTTTTTGTGATAGCAATGGAGGCCCTCAGCTGTCTAATGAGGAGATCAGTTTGTGGTGGTTTTTTATGAGCTTGTCAAGTGTGAGGGAGAGGTAGGGAAGGGGTTGAGGTCTCTCACCTGCTGTTTGCTGATGACACTGATTTTTTGTGATGCGTGGGAGGAGCAAATGATGTTTTTGTGCTAGTTGTTGATGTGGTTTGAGGCAATCTCTGGTTGGAAGGTTGCCGATCCCGATGGGTAAGGTGGAGAATGTGGATGATTTAGCAGGCGAGCTGGGCTGCAAGGTGGGTAGTTTCTTGTCTACCAACTTAGGAATGCCTTTGGGGGCTTCTTTTAACTCCGTGGCAGCTTGGGATGGTATTGAGGAAAGATTCCACAAAAGGTTGGCTATGTGGAAGCGTCAATATATCTCTAAGGAAGGGAGAATTACCTTGATTTGCAGCTCCTTGTCCAACCTCCCTATTTACTTTTTGTCCATCCTCCATCTGCCAAGAGTGATTAGAATGAGATTGGAGAGGATTCAAAGGGACTTTCTGTGGAGAGGTAGGGCTCTTGAGCGAAAACCTCATTTAGTAAGGTGGTCGACAGTTTGCTTAGATAAAAGTAAAAGGGGGTTGGGAATTAAGAGCCTTGCTACGCTCAACAAGGCTCTCCTTGGCAAATGGATGTGGCGTTTTGCAAACAAAAGAGAGGCTTTTTGGAACCAAGTTATAAGGAGGAAATATGGGGAGGATCGAGGTGGGTGGCTATCCCGTGAGGTTAGGGAGGGACATGGAGTAGGGTTGTGGAAAGCAATAAGGAATTTTGGCCACCTTGTTAGCTCTAGAATTTCTTTTGTGGTGGGTAATGGCTAAAGGGTGAGCTTTTAGAAGGATAAATGGTGTGGAACCTCACCGTTGTGCGACTCTTTTCCCTCCTTATTTGCGTTAGCTGCAGCCAAAGAGGCTTGGGTGAGTGATTTATGGACTGTTTCAGCAAGTGGGGAAATGGGGGGGAGTTGAAATCCTCGGTTTACCAGGCGTTTCAATGATTGGAAGTTGGATGAGGTGGAGAACCTGTTGGGGTCTTTATGCGAGGAAAGAGTGATGTTGGATGAAGAGGATAGGGTGAGGTGGTCGGTGTCCAAAGATGGTAAGTTTTCGGTTAAATCCCTTTACAAAGTATTAGAGCCGAATTCATCAGTGTGCTTTCCAATGAAGACAATCTGGAACTCTTGGGTGCAGCCAAAAATGAGCTTCTTTGCTTGGGAAGCTTCTTGGGGAAAAGTTCTAACTTTAGACTAAATTTAGAAGAAGGGTTGGGCTTTAGCAAATAGATGTTTTTTATGCCAAGATTATGAGGAGTCTATTGGCCATCTTCTTCTCCATTGCGAAAAAACGAAGGAGGTGTGGAAACTATTTTTTATCATGTTTGGTGTGTGTTGGGTGTTTCCCTCCTCAGTTAGGGAGACTCTTTTGGGATGGGATGGTGATTGGGTGGGTAAAAAGAACAGAACAGTGTGGGAAGCGGCCCCCCTATGCTTGTTTTGGTCAGTTTGGAAGGCTAGAAACAACATTGTTTTTTATGATGGGGTGCTATCCCTACAAAGGCTGAAAGCCTTTTTGTTTTTTCACTTTGGTTGGATACCAAACTGTTTATAAAAGTTGGTCCTACGACGTTAATAGATTTCATCGATTGGGTGGGTTCCCATTAAGGGAGGTCTTTTTTGTACATCTTGTTTGGTTAGTTTTTTTTTGTTACAGCTCTAAGAAGGTGAGTTTCTTTCATCTGTACATCTTGGGCCACTATTTTAGCACCTCTTATTAATACAATACCTTTGCTTACTTATAAAAAAAAAAAAAAAAAACAACTTCCCAATCAAAACAACAATTTTCAAATTGAATGATTAAAAGTCACCAAATTGAACTGATCCTTTTCTTGATCTATGAAGTTGGTGAGTCTCAATCCCATGGAAAATAACAATGGTATTCAATGGTAGTGATCCATGGAAAAGTAGAAATAGGGCATAGTGAAATTTGATGATGAAGAGTACCCGTAAGTCAAAACCGAAAACCAATTCAATTCAACCAACCAATCAAATCATATCGATTTTCAACAACTATAAAGGTTGATTTGGTTTGAGAATTTTGAAAACTAGCTTTGTTGGGTTAGTTTTCCGTTTCCTTATCTCCTACTTGATAAAATCAAACCAAACTAACATTCTAAAACTTCCATTTCTTGTGATTTGTAATTGTTCAATGTTTGATGATTATATATGCATATATATACATAAAGGAATGGGGAGGGTTTGAGGGAGGTTCTAGGTTGAAGTCTCAATGGGGACAAAAATTTACCTATCAAAAAAATATATATATTTTGTAAACTCCATTAAAGTAATTTATTGTTTTACTTATTAGACTCTAGTCAAATTAATTTTTAAATGCATTTATTATAGTTTGGATTAAAAATTTTAAATGTATTTTAAATTTCACACTCAAGTCGGTTTTAATTATTTTAAAAGATAAATTGGACTTAAGGCCTAACGTAACTCACATCCAACCAATCATCTAGACCAAACCAAACTAATCATAAATAAGTTTGATTTGATTAGATTTTTTACATCACTAACATGTCAGTTGGATTTTGAATCAAGCATAAACTGACCATCCAAGACTTGAGGAAGTTACGGGTTGAGGGAAGGATTTCAGTACAGATGAGAAGATGGTCGCCAAAGGAAAATGCGGAAATTGAGGGGAAGTTCAGAGGAGGCTGGATCGAACTACGGGGGTTACCATTTCACCTCTGGTCTGAGATACACCTGAAGAAAGTAGTGGAGCAATGGGGGACGGTGACTGAAATTGATTGGCGCACGTTAAAATTGTTCGATCTTAGCAAGGCGAGGGTAAGAATAGCAATAAAAGACAGGTCAGTCCTCCCAGCTCTACTCGAGGTGACAAATGGCGACTGGGTGTTTACAGTTGCCGTCGTAGTGGTCGGAGAAGAAGACTGTCGAAGAGGTAGCGCAAAGAGCGAGTCGACTCGGGAGGCCTATGCATCTAACACGGGGACAGGTGGAGGAAGGTGGGTGGAGAAATTCAGATCAACGGCTGGAGGTAGATGTCGTGTCGAGGAGGACAATAGAACGAGGAAGGGGGAAGAAAGAGGTATGGTTGTGGCTGTTGCAGAGGGGACACGTAGCAAAGGAGAGCAGGCACAGTCGTCGCCCAATTCGAATTCAAATAAAAAGGACGATGGGCCTGTTGAGAAGAAGGAAGGGGGCGGGGAAAGGGCCGGAGGGGACGAGGCCTCTGATGTTGAGGACGGTCATGCCTATGAGAGGAAGGCCCAGAATCCATATAAGTTTGGATCAACAGTTGAAAAAGTGGACTGCTTTTATAAAGGCCCGTCAAGGATGGGCCTGAGCCCAAAAGGAAAAGATCCAGTGGAGGTGGAGACGTCGTCAGGAACTGGAGATGATTCAACCGCAGCGGGAAAGGGGAGAAAAGATTCTGGATATGGTCTTGAGGCTCAAACCAGTAGTCCCGCGAAGAAGAAAACGACGATCGGTTCAAAGAAGCTGTGGTCTACCCTTCTCCCTCCAAGCTCTGAGCGCCGACAAGGTCTTCGGTGTCGCAGCGAGACTCTTTTGAGCGAGAAGGACAATGTTGTCATCGATGAGCACCCAGAAGTTGCGGCTTTAGGGGCCGATTACCTAGCGGAAAGAGGATTTAGTGCGAGTCCTCTCTTCTCTCGCCGTTATTCAAGGATCTGGAAGCATCGCTTTGGGGAAGGGGCTTCGACATCAAAAAACGAAGCGGTCATGCACAACTTCCACTCCGACGAATATAAGGAAGGATTTTTGGGCCGAGTGGGGTCCGATCCTCGCGGCACAACAGTCATGGTGTTGCCTTCTACGCCAAAAATCAGAGGTAAAGGGCTAAGAATTTTGGGGAATTGTGGATTATTGGCTGTGGAAAATCTGGAGGTAACCCCGTCTTCAACTTTTCAGTCTCCCTCGTCTCATTTCTCCCCTTCTTATGGATCTTTTTCTCCCTTCTTGAGTCCTGCTGCCCCCACTCTTCCCAGTTCAGACATTCAATCCCTGAATTCTTTGGAAAACCGAGAGAACTCAAAAATTTTTTTCAAAAAAGATGACGATGGTACTGTGGGTCAAATTAGTGTTGGTTTCCCTAACCTCGGTTTGGAGGTGAACCAGACTGCTTATCCTAGCCAGATGACCGACAATGTTAACCCAGTGATGCCTAATACAAATCCATCTCCCAATCAGGCTACAGTCAGTCTGGGTGTTTGTGCGGGTTCTCCAACAGGTAAGTTTCAAATAGAAGGAATTTCTCCTAGAAAAATGGCAAAAGTGCGCGATGTCTTAAAGACTCTGGATATAAAAGTATACTCCAGGAGGAAGAGCAGATGTACCAAAGGTTTGTGAGATGAGCTGGAACTGGTTTGGAGGATTAGGGTCCGTGTGTTTAATCCATGAAGATAATCAGTTGGAATACCAGGGGGTTGGGTTCAAGGAAAAAGAGAAGGGTAGTTAAAGACTTTTTGAGATCGGAAAAACCAGATATAGTGATGATTCAGGAAACAAAAAAGGCAGAGTGTGACAGGAGGTTTGTGGGTAGTGTGTGGACAGCCAGAAATAAGGAATGGGCAGTCCTTCCGGCGTGCGGGGCTTCGAGGGGGATTTTGGTAATTTGGGACTCTAAAAAATTGCACAGTGAGGAGGTGGTATTAGGTTCCTTTTCAGTCTCAGTCAAGTTTGCAGTGGATGGAAGCGAACAGTTTTGGTTATCAACCGTCTATGGCCCAAATAGCACAGCTCTTAGGAAGGATTTTTGGGCGGAGCTTTCAGACATTTATGGACTTTCTTACCCATGTTGGTGCACGGGTGGAGATTTCAATGTCATAAGGAGATGTTCAGAAAAATTGGGTGGTGCTAGATTGACCCCAAGCATGAAGGACTTGGATGACTTTATAAGAGAAAACGAACTGATTGATCCTCCTTTAAGGAGTGCTTCATTCACTTGGTCAAACATGCAAGAGCATCCCGTTTGCAAGAGATTAGACCGTTTTCTCTACTCAAATGAGTGGGAACAATTATTCCCGCAAAGTCTCCAAGAAGTTCTTCCTAGATGGACGTCGGATCATTGGCCGATAGTCTTAGAAACCAACCCGTTCAAGTGAGGTCCAACACCATTTAGGTTTGAGAATATGTGGTTACGTCATCCAAGTTTTAAGAAGAGCTTCGGAAGATGGTGGAAGGAGTTTCAAGGAGATGGGTGGGAAGGTCACAAGTTCATGAGGAAACTCCAATTCCTTAAGGCCAAATTGAAAGAATGGAATAAGAATTCTTTTGGTGACCTAATTGAAAGGAAAAAAAGCATTTTGTTAGATATAGCTAACTTTGACTCCATGGAGCAAGAAGGGGGTCTTCCCCTTGAACTTTTAATCCATAGAGCCGTAAGGAAAGGGGAGTTAGAGGAGTTGATCTTGAGGGAAGAAATTCATTGGAGACAAAAAGTTAGGGTGAAATGGGTTAAGGAAGGGGATTGTAATTCAAAATTTTTCCATAAAGTGGCTAATGGCAGGAGAAATAGGAAATTTATCAAGGTGTTGGAGAATGAAAGAGGCTTGGTGATGGATAATTCAGAGAGCATCAAAGAGGAGATCTTAAGGTATTTTGAAAAGCTCTATGCTAGTCCTTCTGGAGAATCTTGGAGAGTTGAAGGCTTAGATTGGTCTCCTATATCTAGAGAGAGTGCGTCTAGGTTGGAATCCCCTTTTACTGAAAAAGAGATCTCTAAGGCCATTTTTCAGATGGATAGGGATAAAGCACCGGGGCCTGATGGATTTACTATTGCAGTGTTTCAAGATTGTTGGGATGTGATTAAGGAAGACTTAGTGAAAGTGTTTGATGAGTTTCACAGGAGTGGGGTAATTAATCAAAGCACTAATGCGTCCTTCATAGTTCTGTTACCTAAAAAAAGTATAGCAAAGAAGATATCAGACTATAGACCCATTAGCTTGATCACAAGTCTTTACAAGATTATAGCCAAAGTGTTAGCAGGGCGTCTAAGAGGGATACTTCATGAAACCATCCATTCCACTCAAGGAGCTTTTGTTCAAGGGAGACAAATTTTGGACGCAGTCCTCATAGCCAATGAGATAGTGGATGAGAAAAAACGATCAGGGGAGGAAGGAGTTGTCTTTAAAATTGACTTTGAAAAGGCTTATGACCATGTGAGTTGGGATTTTTTGGACCATGTGATGGAGGAAAAGGGGTTCAATCCTAGATGGAGGAAATGGATAAGAGGTTGTCTGTCATCGGTGTCTTTTGCAATTCTAGTGAATGGAAACGCTAAAGGTTGGGTTAAGGCATCTAGAGGTTTAAGACAAGGAGACCCTTTATCCCCTTTTTTGTTCACCATAGTAGCAGATGTTTTGAGCAGGATGTTATTGAGAGCAGAGGAAAGAAATGCTCTAGAGGGTTTCAGGGTGGGTAGGAACAAAACAAGGGTGTCCCATTTACAATTTGCAGATGACACCATTTTCTTCTCTAGTACTCGAGAAGAGGACTTGCTAACTCTCAAGAGCGTTTTGCTAGTGTTTGGGCATATTTATGGGTTGAAGGTTAACCTTGCCAAAAGTAATATTTATGGCATCAACCTCGGTCAGGATCATCTTCATAGGTTGGCCGAGTTGCTTGATTGCAAGGCATCTGGGTGGCCCATACTCTACCTGGGTCTTCCTCTGGGTGGGAATCCCAACTCGGGTAGCTTCTGGGATCCTGTGATTGAGAAGATCTCGAGCAGATTAGATGGGTGGCAAAAGGCATATTTATCGTTTGGAGGTAGGATAACTCTCATTCAATCTTGTCTCACTCATATGCCTTGTTACTTCCTTTCATTGTTTAAGATTCCCGCCTCCGTGGCAATAAGAATTGAGAGGTTGCAAAGAGACTTTTTATGGTCCGGGGTTGGGGAAGGCAAAAGAGATCATCTAGTTAGTTGGGATGTAGTGTGTAATCCGAAGGCGAAAGGGGGTTTGGGTCTCGGAAGGATTTCCTTGCGGAATTCCGCTCTCTTAGGGAAATGGTTGTGGAGGTATCCCAGGGAGGGTTCAGCGCTGTGGCATCAGGTCATTTTAAGCATTTATGGATCACACTCTAATGGTTGGGACACCAACACTGTTGTTAGATGGTCACATCGTTGTCCTTGGAAGGCTATTGCACAAGTTTTCCAAGATTTTTCCAAGTTTACTCGGTTCATGGTAGGAGATGGGGAAAGAATTCGATTCTGGGAAGACTTGTGGTGGGGGGATCAACCTATGGGGGTCCGTTATCCAAGACTACTTAGAGTAGTAATGGATAAAAATATTCCTATTTCTTCAATTCTCGAATCCACTCGACCCTTCTCTTGGAACTTTAACTTCCGCCGTAACCTTTCCGATTCCGAGATAGAAGATTTAGAGAGTCTCATGCGGTCTCTTGATCTTATACATTTATCACCTTCGGTTCCAGATAAGAGATCTTGGTCTTTATCTTCTTCAGGACTTTTCACAGTCAAATCTTTCTTTCTTGCCTTATCCCAAAGATCTAGTTTGCCTTCAGTTTTCCCTTCCAAATTAGTCTGGAATTCTCAAGTCCCCTTCAAAATCAAGTCCTTTGTCTGGTTAGTGGCTCACAAGAAGGGAAATACTAATGACATGCTACAGTTGAGAAGACCCTACAAAGCACTTAGTCCCGACATTTGTATGTTGTGCATGAAGCAGGGAGAAACAGTAGATCATTTTTTTCTTCATTGCCCTCTGACGATGGGATTGTGGTATAGACTATTTCAGTTAACAAAGATAGATTGGGTCCCTCCTAGGAGCATCTATGACATGCTTTCTACCAATTTTAATGGGTTTGGATCTTCTAAGAGAGGGATTGTATTATGGCAAGCTGCGTGCATCGCTTTATTATGGGTGGTGTGGCGGGAAAAAAATGCAAGGATCTTTGAGGATAAAACAAGGAATTCAGAGAACCTTTGGGACATGATTCATTTCCTTGCTTCTCTTTGGGCTTTTTGTTCTAAGGCTTTTAAGGGGATTCCCCTTAATGTGATACTCCTTGATTGGTTAGCGGCGTGCAACTCCATTGGGGTGGCCTAACTCATAGCAATTGCCTGTATCTACTTTGTATTTTCTCGCATTTGTTTCATTGTAGTTTTGTTTTTCTTTGGTGGGAAGATTCCTCATCCTTCTCTTGTACTTTCCTTTTTATCAATATATGCCTTTGTCGTTTCCAATCAAAAAAATAAAAAAAAATAAAGACCTTGGTATTTCAATCACTAAATCAAGAAAATTCAGGACATCTCATGTTATTATTTCCTAACATGGGAAGCCTAAGCAACCAACAAATTTGATGACCACTAGTGAGTTAACTAAGGGCAGTGCCGAGTGTAACAAATTCTTTTCTATTGAGGATCATGTTCCCTTGTGAAAGTTTCAGTGTTTACATTCAGAAAAATTTCAGCTCTTCAGCTTTTATTTTTTTTCCCCTCTCTTCTTAGGGTAGGATTCCTCATATTTCATATTGCTTGTAACTAAAGTTTCATTTATCCAAAGTAAAAAACCACTTTCAAGTTCAGTGTTGTCAAAAGCAAAAGGCGATATCAAGGCAATAGGAATCCTTTTAGCCTAAAGTGAAAGGCAAAAAACAAGCCAATAGTCTAACTATAGTAAGATAATAAAATATATATATATATATATATATATATATATTTACCTAATTGATAATTAATCAATATAAGCATTGTCTTCAATAATCAACACTATTAATTTTTCATCCCTCATGACGTCTTATAAAAATAACAAATAGTAATAATTATTCAAAGTGTTAAATATCATACCCCACATCATAAGAAACATCATATTGTTTAGAGAAATTCATCTTATCCAAATGCATATTCTAATTTTCTAGATATCTAAAAATCAGAATAAAAAACAAAATAAGAAAATAAACATCTTAGAGACGTTTTAGGTTTCATCATCATAGTCATCTGAAATTAAATTTTTCATCACTTCCATCAAAACTAAATCGATAACCTCCATCTCATTATCACCATGATTGATAATATAATACTTCATCTTATACTCATTTAATCTAATGTTAGGTTAAATTAAATAACAATCTAAGTACATTTAATCTTAACTCATGATCAAAGACGACCACTTCTATGCTTTGAGCCTTATCCCAAAGCGTGCCTCTTTGAAATCGCCTTGCCTAGGTCTTCAAGAGGTGACTTTTATCTACCTTGCCTGGCCTAATGGCCTTGGTGACCAACGCAAGATTGCCTTTGATATCACTACTTTCAGCTCCAAACCCATCTCCACACTTTTTTAAAGCTTCTAATCCTTCCACATGCTAAATAGGTTATGAACCCATCTCTAACAACCGTTTCATAGAAAGCTTCATAGGGAAAGATTTTGACATTGGATTAGTTACAAAAAAGAGGATGACACTTGATGCACCAATACTTTATTTGTATGAAGGAAGAAGAGACTATTAACCACATTCTCCTTCATTTTGCCCGAGCTCAAGAATTATGGAGTTTGGTATTCTCCTTGTTAGGGGCAAAGTGGGTGATGCCTTAGTTAAAGAGGCTTTGTTAGGGTGGCATGATTATTTTATGGGTAAAAGGTAGAAGTAGGTTTGAAGGGTTATCCCATTGTGTGTTTTTTGGACTTTACGGAAGGAGAGGAACCAAAGATCTTTTGAAAGCAAAGAAATGTTTGTTCATTCGATTGTCTTCTACTTTCTTTGTAACTTTTATCATGGGTGAGGGTGTGCATTAATAAAGGCTCCCTAACCATGGTATATTTTATAGGTTGGTTAGGTTTGTCTTGATGGGGCAATTGTTTTTTCTGGCCTTTTTGTTACTTCCTGACTCCCTTTGCATATAACCTATGTACTTTGGCACACTTACAATTAGCACCTTCAATATATTTATTTTGTTTACCTATCAAAAAAAAAAAAAAAAAAGAGTTTTGTGTGTGTTTTTTTTTTTTTTTTTTTGCTCCTTTGTTAACCTTATTGATTGGCCTTCATTGCTAACATAGGTCTAAATTTGGTTTTTGCCTTCATTGCCAACAAAGGAATTTAATATTTCTCTATTTTTTTTGATAAATTATTTAATAGAAGATTGTAAAAGGTCTTTGAATTTCTAGCTGATTTAAACCCAAATCTGGATCACATACATGGGCAAGTCTTTAGCAAAGAACCTCTTCCATCACTTAGAGAGGTTTGTGCCATTGTTAGAAAGGAAGAAAGTATACAAATTCTGCCATTAACCCAAGAAGACAGGAAACAAATCTCTTCACCAAAGAATAATTGGAACAACTATATAGGTTTATGAATTAGACACATTTTTCCTCTAATCCTTCTTCCTTTACCAAACCTAGCCCAAACAAGTAATTTTTAACTACATTGAAAGTCACCTTGAAAAATTCCATCCCTTGGTTCATAGATTCAGGGGCAACTAATCACATTACTAGTATGATGGAATACCTCATGTGCAACTACTAAATTGGTATTCCATCCCAATTTATTCCATCACTCCATTATCCCAAAAGATCACCACCCCTCGTTGCAAATGAGGTATCTAAAGCTTCCCATTCCAAAACCTGCTTACCACAATGCTTCTAATCAGCTCCTTGGCCATAAATTCTAGCTTGCTCTCTTGCAAACAAACCAAGTCAGCCCTTTGACAACTAAAAAAAGATTAGATGACCTTTCTCTTCACCATATTATTTAGCCCTCTAACATTCAATGGAATTTTTCTTAGCATTGTTAGGAAACAGAGGTGATAGCCCAGAACTTTTTATTCATAGAATTCCCTTAGCCTAGTTTGTCATCATAATTCAAAAAACATTCTGATTTATGCATTTCCCTTTCACGGCAAGACCATCCCCTACTATGCCTTTCCTCAAGGTGTTCAAAGCTCTCTTGTTCCTCTTAGCCCCAAACTTCCTCAATAAAGCTACAATCTGTCCAAAACCTTCAATTGGCATACCCAAAAATCAACTGAACACTGCAAACAGGTAGATAGTCGTGGGCTTGTACCAGAGTAGACAAGGAAACTTTATTTAAAGGAAGATCTTAGCAGGAAAAAAAAAAAGGAAAAGTTAAACCCTACTTGAAGAAAGGGAAGTTAAGAATGAACTTCTCCAATCCCCTTTAGTTATAATAATAGCAATAAAAACAACAGTAAAAATAACATAAACTTATACCATGCATCACATTCCTTAAAACTGACCAATGTTCAATGCGTTACCTAGACCGACTCTTTTCCAACATGACTCCATGGTAGACAAAACTTCTAACTTGGTCCCCAACAAAAATAATGCTTAGAAACTTCTTATTGACTAAGCTCTTGCATAAGTACAATAAGTGAATTTTCCATATGCAATTCTAGCATCATCCTTTACATAGTTCAATGCTAAATGTGCTTCATTATTTTGAGCTATCTAACATATAAATGCAAACAAGACATAACACAGCATCAAATGTAAGAAGTAAGCCCTTAAGTGGCTCATACTATGTTACAGCAGATCATGCGCTTTGCATGTCTAACCCATGCCTCAAAAGTGTTTCCCTTCAGCCTCATCCCTCAAAGTTATTAGCCCCATGTAACCCCTAAAACTATTGTGTTTCAAGGCAAAGTACTATAAAATTTGTGAACATGACAAAGAAAAAGGATCAACCGCACCACCTCACAAAATTAAATTAAAAAAGTTATATATTCTAACTGCTAAATAATAAAAGGATGCTTACCTATCAAGCCGGCAAATTGGACCTTTAGTAGCCCTGTGGAGAGATCTTTTGACAGCTGATTTCCAGGCAAAAGGAAATGAACCCCCCTGAAGGAAGCATACAAAGGACAGCTTTTGAAGATACATCATTAAGAAAACTGGAATGTTGGATGCAGAGAAAAAGCTTACCCAACCAAAACTCCTAGACAAATCATTGCCTGTTCCGAGTGGAATAATTCCAACAGGAGGAACTGGTTCACGATTCTGTTTGTCAAGCTCTCCAAGACTACCTAGCACCCAACCGACAGTACCATCTCCTCCTGCAACCTGTCAAAGCAACCGCCAAATAGCTTAGCATTATCAGCAACCACCAACTAGTTTAGTATTATCCATGAAAATAAAATAATTGGGGATTATAATGTCCGATAAACATACCACGATCCTCATCTTTTCCCGGACCTCTTTAGCACATTGGTCTCCCTGTTCAGCCAACTTCTCTAGGCAACCCAATCCATACTGGATAAATTCATGGGGCTTCACAGCTGAGAGGTCAAACACCTGCATCACAATCAAGAACCAACTGTCCTATTAACAGAGAACTGTTCAACCATCCATTTTACATAGGCCAAAAATGCGAACTGAAATTTCCAGGGTTCTAATGACAAATCAAATTCAACCTAGCCGTTTGCTGCCAGTTATTTATAACGATTCATAGTATTTTTAATGGTCAATTAAAATAATGATATTAGAACAAACATGCCAATAATAAACCATTATAATAATAATATAAATAAATAATATAATTTCAAAATTCAAATTTTAAGTATATCAATTATCAGTTAGAGAAAAAAACAAGGACCTGTTCGCGACTCATCAACTCCTGAAGCCGCTCCTTCAGCTCAGGCCCGTGTCGACCACCGCTGCGGGAGTTAATAAACACAATAATGGGACACTCCGGCGACTCAGCATTCTCGGCTCCTTCGAGATGGTGGTCGCCGGCGTTTGGATCCTTGGAATTAATGGAATCGCGCATGGCAAGTCGAAGATATTGGGGCAATAAAATGATGCGCTTTAGTTCCTCTTTATCGATTCGGATTCCGGAGAGGCCGCAGCCGCGGAAGGAGTCAATGACCGAGGAGCGCGCCGCGACCCGAATTGAATCACCAACGGAGGAAGGCGAATCCATGGAATCGAAATTCGCTGAACTGGCTGAGTCAGAGAATGGGAGGGTATTGGAGGAGGCTACAGAACTTTGAAACTTGAAAATGATGTTGTCGCTGTTGTTCTTCATTGTAATAAATATAATAGAAATATATGTAAAAATAAATAAATAAAATAGATATGGAAAAAGGAATGTAGACAGAGAAAATGGTAAAAAAGATGGGATGGAGGTGATGGTGGTGGGGCCTATGATGTGCGCATCGCAGGCGAAGAACAGATGGGCGGAGGCTTCAGTTTTAAAACCGGTTCCTGGCAGTTTCCTTCTCAACCATATGCCCTTCTCCCTCACCTCTATTTACACATACCAGCTCTTTCCCAATTCCTCACGTCATCATACGCCCTCTTCCCCTTTTCACCACCCCATTAATATTGGTCGATACTTACTATGTTTGACAACATTGTCGAAATTAAATTTTGAAATGACTTCTAATTTATTTTCGAAATGACATTTGATTGAAAATTTAAAAATTATTTTTATGATTTATTTTGATGAATATATTGCACATTTATTTATAAAAGTTTTTCAAAGTATTTTCACTATAGTTATTCAAAATATTTTATTAAAAAAAAATTGAGACACTTCTAATTTATTTTTAAAACTAAAGATTATTTTAAGTATAATTTCATAAAATATTTAAAAGGAATATTAATTTGATTGTGAGTTTAGAAGAGAATTGAATTAGAACATGTGGTGCATATGGCTGGTGCAAATTAAGGGGAAAAAAAAAAAGCATCTATCCTTTTCCACTTATGACATGTACCAAATATCGGTTTGTTGAATTCTTTAATTGGAAATAAAAATAATTAAATTCCCATGAAAATAAAATATAAATGGAAACCAATAACCTCTAGGTACTCTTTTTAACTTTTCATTGTTTCACAAATTGTATTTTTATTAAATTTATATATATAAGTATTTTACTATCATTATTATGATTATAAACCTACTTAAATAGGATTAAGGTTTCAAAATTTTCCGAATTCTCCTTCTCTTTTTCTCTTTTACAATATTTATAGGAGAGAACACTTTCAAAGCTATGAGAGAAGCCTTATGTTATTTTATGATTCTTGCATTTTTTTTTTTTTTACTTGATCCCATATGTTGAGGTTTCGCGTCCCTGTGATCCACGTAGCTGTCAAATGGACGCACGCTCTCAACCAAGATTGAGTTCTGGTTCAGTTGTCCCTGTAAAATATGTCCGGACACACCCTTCGATGGTTTTGTCAGCCATGGATAGAGAGATTAATCAGTTGGCCTTTTACTAGGTATAGCAAGCTTATCTTTTTCCTTGTGTGAAGGTCCATATATATATTGTCAGAAGTTCTGCCTCCCTCTTTAATGGTGAGAAGACTTTTTGGCTCGTCATGATGCCTCTAGGTGGTGGCAGGGCCATCATCACCCTACGGGCGGCTGTCAGAGATCGTGGGAGGTGACTTGCCATCATTCCTGTCCTTTCGCTCTGCAGGCGGCAGAATATGGGCTATGGCAGGCTATCGGGATGACATAGCAAGGCATGCTCACTTCAGTCAACGATCCAGACAATATATTCGGATAGGATATGGCAGTCGTCTGGATGTGATATGGCGGTCGTTCGGATGTGATGTTTGCGAGTGTCGTGTGTCTCTCCCTGAGGGAGTCCGGATAGGTGGGGCGCGCCACATGTCCCTGGGGGGAGTCCGGATGGAGTTGCTCCAGACAGCGAGGTGCGCCACGTGTCGTAAGGGGGAGGGGTCCCTACAATGCCCCCCTTTTAACCTGCCGATTTTGCCCGGGCAGAATGAGCGGGTTAAAATGATTGTTTTTGAAACTGAGGCTACTTTTTCCGCTCATTGGGCCACGTGGTGAGCGGGGGCGAAGAGGAAGAAGAACATTTATGATGAGTCGTCGTCTCTGGGAATTCCTAGGCAGCGTGTCTTTTCAATAATGGCGCAGCTGAGCGGTTAGAATACCGAGAGGCTGTCTCTCATTTAAATAGCGGACCGAGTCCCTCACTCTTGCATTTTTTTTTCTGCATTTTCTGCTGGTAGTGCTTTTTCTTCAGCCTTCTACGTATTCTTGTTTATGAGTGAGGTTCCAAGGTTTCTGCTAGCAACACTCGTGTCGTGACAGTGACTGCATCGCAGACTTCATCTCCATCTTCCCAGTTTACGCTCGGTACGTTCTCTATTCCTGCATTCTCCTTATTGCACTTGCTTTGTGGTTGTTTCTGATTTGTTGGGCAAGTTACTTGCGAATGGGGGTTGATACTGGCTTTTAGGGCTTTTTTTTTTCGGGGGGTTTTGACTGTGTTTTGGGTGTGTTTAGGGTTTCTGTTGCCCCCCTGCGCCTTTTGTGGGCTACCGATTCTTTTTTGGGTTTGAGACAAGGGTTGAGATGGGGATGTTGGTGATGTTAGGTTTTCTGAGCGTTTTTGGCGTTAAGGTTGTGGGGCTGGGTGCTTGTTTTTTACTGTTGGAATTCTGCCATGCATGTTCTGTTTCAACCCCAGTTTCAAAAATGTCTGCGAACAAGGAAGCTACTTCGTCTAGCTCGTCCGGACAGAGCAGCAAAGATGCATTTGGAGATGTTCACGCGGAGAAATCCGTAGACAAGCTGAATGTGAGGGAGTTTCGCGAACGCTTCTACATCCCGAATGGCGTGTCCGTTGAACTTATGGATGGAGAGGCCGTGTCAACTGAGAAATCTGAGGACAACGCTATCTTCTTCACCAATGAGCCATTCAATGTTGGGTTCCGGTTCCCCCTCCCATCGTTGTTCAAGGAATTTCTCCACTTCACCCAGATTTCCCCCGCTTACATTCATCCCAACATGGTTTGGGTGCTGATGGGGTGCAACATTCTGAGCATGCTGTTCAACCTGGACCTTTCACTATTGGAGGTTCTTTTCATCTACTCCATCAAGAAGGGGAAGAATGATATCTACAACTTTGTCGCCAGCCTTCCATCCTTTTAGTTGGCCTTCTTGACTCGACCAAGGGGCCGCCAGAGGACACGTGCTGGTCAAGGGCCTATGGGCGGGTTTGACGGTGCATCCGGATAGGCAGTTCGCTCCTGACCAATCATTAAAGGCCTCAGGTATGACTAAGTTGCTCCATGTCCTTCCGCGGTTGCGAGTTAGGTCAACATTATTAGGTGGCTGACATGCTTTGTTCTCTTGGGTGCAGGCAAGGATAGAAGGGGGAAGTTGGTAGAATGGGTGGAGAAAGCCTCGTTCGACCGGTTGAACAGGCTATTTGAGATTGCGGCGGACGAGAGGAGTTGCGAAAAGCTTCTCTCCACGCAGAATCTCTACTTGGCTACCCGAGAGCCCCAGCCGTACGTACTCAACATACTTCCAAGGCAGTTGCCCAAAAATGTGGTGAGCGGAGAATACTTTGTTCTCAAAGATCTTCCTTTCTACCCGGAGGTGCGAAAAGCGGACGCCTAGGCACGCAAAGCAGTTCTCAACGAGCGGGAGGAAAGAAGGCAAGAGGGGACTTTGCGGAAGGCCCCTGGTGATAAACGCTTTGCGCCCACTCCTCCCGTTGGCGCCCCAGCGAGAAAGAAGAATAAGGTTCCCTCAAAGGGAAAAGCAATAAAACTTCCAACTCCCCCAAAGGAAGCAGCAATAAAATCTCCAACTCCCATAAAGGGAATAGTAATAAGATCTCCAGCTTCCTTCGGCTTGCCTTTTGTTTCAAGCGGCTCTGCACATATCGCGGGTCTAAACGGATTGGGGCCTTCAATGCTAGCGGCTAAACGGTTGGCTCTTCTGGTTGAGGAAGTGACCTCAATGAATCAACCCGGCTCTCCCCATCCGGACGCGGATGTAGCTGGGGCCTCTTTTGCTGAAACGTTGACTCTTACGACACCTCCAATGGAAGAAACGGGGGCTGAAAGGCAGGATTCGCCCCCTTGTGAGCCAAGCTCTCTTGCCCTTGTACCGGTGAAGGGGCTAGCTGCAAGGAGGTCTCGTCCGGCCGGCGACTTAAAGTCTAGCCTCATCAGGCGGCTTCAGGATCGTCTTCTGGAAACCATCGAAGTCAACTGCTCATCCGCCCAGGAGGATCATCTGGAGGGGAGTGAGACGGAGATGGTAGAAGAGAACCCAACCGACCCGATGCTGGTCCCGGATGAGGGTTCGCCCGAAGAGATCCAACCGACCGTGAATGATGGGGGCCCGGATCCGGGGGAGGAGTCACACCCTACCGCCTCGTCAGGGGAAAGTCCAGTTGATGATGCGGCTTGCATCTCCGCTAGCCCTTTCAGCTATGCGGAGTTGGGAGAGATGCTGAAACGGATTCCACTCGGCATAGATGTTGTTCTGCCTTCAGCGAAAATGTTTGAGGTGGCGGAAATGGTATAGCTTACTCCCCTTGATTTTGCTCGCCATACTGGCATGTTTTTCACATGGGTTGTAATTGCACTTCTTGTTGTGGGTTTTTCTGCAGCTGGTGAGCGGTATTCGCGGCATAGTTCAACAACGCGATCTTTTTTCGGACCTGCTGCGGACTGTCGATTATATGAAGGTCTTTGTCTCCTAATGCATGAACAGTGAAAAGGAACTGCGCTTGAGATTGGAGTAGGCCGAAGTCAGCTTATCCACTACCCGGAGGGCCTCTGAAGAGAGTGTCAAAGCTTTGAAAAGGTCCCAGGAGGACAACGAGGCTCTCCGGATGGAGCTAGTAGAGGCAAAGAGTCAGAAGGAATCTACAGACGCCCGCCTGCATGAGGCGAATGGCGAGATGACCCAACTGAGGGGGGGAAGTGAGACAACTCCGGACAGAGGTGTCAATCGAGAAAAAGTAGAGAGAGGACTTGTAGTTGCGTTTATCAGCGCAAAAAAAAAAAAAAAAAAAAAAAAAAAAAAAAAAGTTGGAGGCTGAGTTTGTCGAGCAAAGGGAGGAACTCGAGACGGATTACCAGAAGCAGATAGACGAGATGTACTTCTTCGGCTACGGTTGCTGCATGAAGAAGCATGGTATCAAACGGGACGTCCCTTCGATTCTCCCGGGTGAGGAGGACAAGCTGCGTGACAAGCCTTCCTAATGAGAGCTTTTCTTTTTGTAATTTTTACTGCTATTTCTCCTTGTATTAGTAGTCCGGAGAACCTTTTTGTATACAATTTCACAATTATTAATAAAGCATACTCCTTCACATTGCTCTTCTATTCTTCTTTCATTGGTAGTATTGCTTTAGAGTGGCTACATTCCAAGGGCGGAGTAGAGGGGTTCCATTTAAGGTTTGCAAATGGATGACCCATTTTCGTTGGCTTTTGACACTTGGTACGCTAGGGTTCTGCCCCCTGAGTGGTTGTCACAAACGCCTTCATGAAGTTCGGATAGAACATATTGGATTTCTGGCTGGATCAAGCATCTGAGGTACGGACCTCCGAAGGATCGCCTGTAGAGATCACCTCCGATTAGGGTAAAACGGGATGCTTGTACCCGAACTTTGTGGGCGTGCTTGGAATCTTCAGGCAATGCCCCCGTTTGTAAATAGGTCCTGATGTCAACCACCTAGTCGTATTCCTTTGGGCTCATATTGCAAATATGTGATTCAGCGATGGTGGGAGTGGCTTGAACGTATACAGGTAGTGTCAGCCCCTTAGCCACTTGATTCAGATATCCGGATGGAATGTCGGCGGACAAGCGCCGGATGTGAGATGTCCGAGTGGAATGAGGGATTCCCGTCCGGGTGGAATGAGGGATCCCCGTTCGGGTGAAATGAGCGATGCCACGTGTTGCAAGGGGCCGGATCCACAGTGGGTGGTTGTGCAAGCAGTTGAAGGCAGTTCTGGCCAGTTGCATGATCACCTAGTTGGCTCCAAAATTTGAATTGAGGGAATTCAAATGTGTAACTGCAGATGAGTCATTTAAATAGGGCTCCTGCAGCCTTGAAACAGGGAGTGAGAGTGATTAATACAAGTTTGGGAAAGGATTTTCCTGTAACCTCGTGTGTCCCTGTTGCTTTGTGATTTCCGTATTCTACTCTGTTTTTCTAAACGTTGGGAAGGGAAAGGTTGGCTAAGAAAGGGTCCTTAGCACCGCACACTTGTGAAAATTTTAGGGTGATTTTCGAGGGTGTAACAGGTAGCATTGTTGACTCTTTCATGGGAAATGATGCGGTTATTCTTGCCAAAGCGTCGGCCTTTTGTGCTCTGGTGCCTAGCCGTACCACCGAACTGTGCCAAACGGGGGCATCACAACCGGAATGGGTCGGACAACGCAGAGGCTTATGGGGCCATTTGTTTATTTGGCCCTTGAGGGTGAGGACTCCAGGATTTGAACTCATGGTGGCGACAAGGCTCTTACCCCTTATTGTTGCCCTCATGGTATTTTTGGCTCTGGCCAGCCGTACCACCGAACTGTGCCAGACGGGGGCATCACAGCCGGAATGGGCCGGACCAGAGTGGCCTCCCCAATGTTGGGACGTCATTTGTTTTGTCCATGCTCGTAGCAACCAGATTTATTTTTGGCTCTGGTGCCAAATCGACCCAGAATGGCCTCCGTTTATGTAGTTGATTATTGCCCTAACAGGAGCTGCTGGGGCGCGTGGGCCTCGACCATGGGGAGATCCTTCATCTTTAGGCACTGTTCGGACGTACTGCTTCAAATGTCCCGCCTTTAGGAGATCCTCCACCATGTAATGGAGGTTTCTACACGTTTCAGTAGTGTGCCCATGCTCTTTATGGTAATTACATCTTTTATTGTGGTCCCTTTCTGAGGGGTTCGATCTTATTAGTACTGGTCATCTGAATCCGGGCAGATCACGGATTATAGGAAGCAGTTTTTCATTCGATTTGGTGAGAGGTGTTCAAATGAGTGGCGGGCGCCACTCATCTTGCCCCCTGTTGGATGACCCAGGATGGTTGGGTGCTTTGAAGCTTCTGGTGGCTTCGCTTCTCGCGGCTTGGCCAACTACCAGGACTTGCTGTGTAGCGGCTCGGATGTCGTCTTCTAGCATGGAGTATTTACTCGCACGCCGGAATAAATCGTCCATGGATGTAGAAGGTTTTTTTTTTTTTTTTTTTGCGAGGGACTTGAAGAAGGGGGTCCCTAGGCATATGCTTCGCTTAAAAATTTGGAGGACTGCATCCATGCTGTACATTTCGACTTGTAGGATAGCTTGTCCGAAACGCTTCACAAATTCTCTCAGAGTTTCATTTTCTTGCATTTTAAGGTTCTGCAAGGTGCTGATATTTTGCTTATGCTTGGATGAGCATAGGTATTGCCTCACGAAGACCTCAGACAGATCCCGAAAATTGTCAATCGAGTTCGCGGGCAGTCGGTGAAACCACGAAAGGGTCTGGCCTTGTAGGCTGGCTGGGAAAACTTTGCACAACAACATATCATTCTCTATGTCAAGGGTCATGAGCTGCCGATAATGCATTATGTGATCAAAAGGATCGCTGGATCCATCATACGTGGAGAATTTCGGGACGATGAACCCTCGTGGGGGTTCATATTTAATGATACGAGAGCTGAAAGGCATGGAGAGCATGTTGTCCAGGCGCCTGCTGATAGAGCCCGGAGGGGCTGTGTGCGAGGGATCTTTACCAACCCGCGCCACGGGTGGGCGGGCGGCATGTCCTAGTAAAGTAGGCGACTCGGGGGCTTGGAGTGTGCATCCAGTGATATGGTGGTGTGAGGTCTGCTTTTGTAGGGTGTTTGGGGCTCCAGACGCGTGCGCATGGCGTCAGATATTTGGGGCCTTTTCTCACGTTGTCTCATCGACGAGAGATAAGTAGAGTCCGAGCTTTCCTCCTGGTGAGCTTGGTGCATGGGCATGTGTCGCTCTCGCAGCCTTACGTTGCATGTTTTAGGGATGGCTCCTACTGTCCCAGGGTATATTGGCTCTGGGTCAGGCCTTGAGTTTGCTACCTGGCCTTTTGAACGTTGACCACGAGGAGGCCCCGTCGATGAAGCCTGGATGCGCAACACAGCGTTTTCTTCTCTCAATCTCGCTGTCTCCTGGAGGAGAGCCTGCATTTGTCGCTCGCTGTCTCCTGAAGGAGAGCCTGCATTTGCCGCTCGCTTGCCAACTGTCTTCTCTCGATGGATTGGCACCATTCAGAATTATCTTCCTCTCCTCTAGCAGATGAGTGGCTTCTGGAAGGTGTGGCCATCTTTGCCGGTGACTGAATCAGCGAAGTTCCCACAGACGGCGCCAATGTTGAGGTCTCGCGTCCCTGTGATCCACGTAGCTGCCAAATGGACGCACGTTCTCAACCAAGATTGAGTTTTGGTTCAGTTGTCCCTACAAAAGATGTCCGGACAAGGTGTCCGGATACACCCTCCGATGGTTTTGTCAGCCATGGATAGAGAGATTAATCAGTTGGCCTTTTACTAGGTATAGCAAGCTTACTTTCTTCCTTGTGTGAAGGTCCATATATATAGTGTCAAAAGCTCTGCCTCCCTCTTTAATGGTGGGAAGACTTTTTGGCTCGTCATGATGCCTCTAGGTGGTGGCAGGGCCATCATCACCCTACGGGCGGCTGTCAAAGATCGTGGGAGGTGACTTGCCATCATTCCTGTCCTTTCGCTCTGTAGGCGGCGGAATGTGGGCTGTGGCAGGCTGTCGGGATGACTTAGCAAGGCATGCTCACTTCAGTCAACGATCCAGACAATATATCCGGATAGGATATGGCGATCGTCCAGATGTGATATGGCGATCGTTCGGATGTGATGTTTGCGAGTGTTGTGTGCCTCTCCTTTAGGGAGTCCGGATAGGTGGAGCGCGCCACGTGTCCCTGGGGGGAGTCCGGATGGAGTTGCTCCGGACAGCGAGGCGCGCCATGTGTCGTAAGGGGGAGGGGTCCCTACACCATATACAACATTTAAATTATATCATATTTTCTCATAACCCGTGGTTATATAAAAGTGAATATTAAATCAATGTACTTATATAATCAAAAGCCATAAAAAAAATATTTCATAGTCAATAACTATATAAGCTATATTTTATATGATGAAGGCAAAAAATTGTAATCATTATTATTTTAATTTTGTATAATCATAAGTTATACGGAAAATCTTTCATGCTCAAAAGCCATGCAAATCATATTTTACACTATCAATTCAAAAACTTGTAATAATTGATATTTTAATTTTATATAGACAAAAGCTATCATTTTTAAAAGCATAAATAGCCAAAAGTATGTTATCATATAAGTCAATTGTTCATAACCGAAAGTTTTGAGACAATAAACAAAAAAATGAGTGGTAGTCAAAAGCTATTACTCTAAATTCTTTAGTAGCTAGAAAGCTATGAAAAATTATTGATACTATTTATTAATCAATATTATTAACTACTAGTTATGTTTTTCTGAAAATATTAAACACTTTATATTTTATTTATTTGTCATATTTATGTCAAAATGGTTTTTTTATTTTATTTATTAACAATATTTTTATCATAATATTCATTTAATTCATTTTATTCTAAGTATATAAAGCCCTTTTAATGAAAAAATATATAAAAAAATTAATTTGTACAATTCTTTTTAAGTTTATTTATATATGGTACTATTTAATATATAATTCTCAAATAATGTCAAATTTTATTAAATTTGAATTTATTACCCTTCATATTTCAGGCTAAAATTACTTGTCTTGAATTTTGATATTGAAAATCAATTAAATACAATGAACTTTAGGACAATCATTAAAGAAGGAAATGATATGTACCCACATAAAGGCATTTAAAATAATATTTAACCATGAAGGAACCTTTCATCTTTTAAAAAAGTTTAAAAGAATGATATGATAACCAAAATACTATTATATTGTCCCACACTCATTATGATTAATGCACATAAATCTACAAGATTTCAAATCTATCACTAATTATAACTTTGTTTTATTAAAAATTAACTCCTAATCGAAACTATTAGGAGAAAAAAGTTATAGAAAAAGATATGTTAGAAAAACAGTTACAACTTTTGATGGCTTACATATAGTTCTACAACAACAATATCAAGAGATCGATTTTTACTAAATATTCAAAATTGATATGATGTTATCTAGCTTTAATTAAAAAATCATCAATCATGTTTGATTGGATGAATGTCATTTCCTAAAGTGAATTCTATCATATTTCATTGACATGGATGAGAACGCGATTGTAGGCTTGGAAGAAATAACTCATGGAATCATGAAGGTCACAACCATTCTTAGAAATTGAAAAAAAAAATATTATTTACCACCATAAGTGGAATAATACAATAAACATATCAAAAAATGGTAAGATACACAAATAAAAAAACTTATGAGAATAAATGTTATAGATGTAGGCTAAAAAGACATTAGTTGCTTACATATCATATAAAAAAACATTTAGTTGACTTTTACTCGGGTGGTGTTTATTTTTTTATTTAATTCTAAATAGAATTTTAATACTTAATAGTATTAAATATTAGGTTGTTTATTTTTTTAGTATTTTATTTTTATTAAGTATTAAAAAGTAAAAAAAAAATCAATATGTTATTTTTTTTATTTAGAAAAAACTATATATTTTGGTTTTTTTTGTTCGGTAAAAGATTTATAATAAACTATGAAAAAATAGAAAAGTAAACAACCTAAATTATGAAAACAAATTGCTTTTACCAAAAAGTCAAAAAAATAAACACCACCTAAATCTCTATCAAGGCAAAAGAGAAAAAAGTTGAAGTGAACATGGTGATGGATCATGAACATAACCTACTTCAATAACCTACATTAATTTTGGTGACTACAACTATATTATTTTAGCTATTCACATTTATTGATCATGTGTCACACTGCCATCCAATTAAAAAAAAAAAAAATACAAAAAAACCATTTCAATCCAATTCTGACTACTTCAACAAATAAAGGGATGGGAATTGATAATCTCACAGTAATTTAAATATATATATATATATATATATATATATATATGTGTGTGTGTGTGTGTGTGTGTTAGTTTTAGAATTATTTTTTAAAAATGGTTTTGTTAAATTTTATTTTAAATAACTCTGATGGTGATATTAATACCATCTGCTTCTAGTAGAGCCTCTCACCAAATTGAGTCCATCCCATGGACCAGGAAATAAGAAAATGATTTTGATTTTTTAGAGTAGTACTAAATCTATTAAAAAAAAAAAAGGAAACATGATATAAAAATAAAATACATTAATTATACCAATTTTATAATTTCACTTAAAATAAATTAAATAAATTTTTTTATTTATACTTATTATATTCTTATGAAATGATAATATGATAACATTGATTGGAATTAGGTTAATACATGCAATAGTTGAATGGATTTAGAAAAATATATTAAAGTTGGCACTGGTAAAAGTTTTGGCAATGTACAGAACTCAAATCCACTTATTATTATTTATTTACTATCTTTAAATAATATTATTTATTATTTTATTTAAAATATATATATATATATATATATATATATATAAAGATAAGGAGATCATTCCTAGCCTTTCTTATTTTTTAATTATAACATTATAATGATTTTATCATTTTTATTTCTTACTAAAATATCTTTTTATATTGAAAGTTGAAACTTGAATTCGAGGTTATTATTTATGTTAAGTTAGCAATAAATGACGTTACAAAGAAATTTCAAGTCACTCCTTCCATGTGATAGTGTGAAAAAAGCAATGGTATGTGATACCGTTTGCCTTTAATGAGAGCCTATTTGTCTAATTAGAAAAATATAGACCGTCCATTGTAATTGTAGTCTTGACAAGATAATATCATATCCTTGAAGAAACATATTTAATCTTTTAATGTTATATTTCACAATATGTTTTATATTTTATACCTTTAAAATAATTATTTCAAAAATTAAAAGACTCCATTTTAGGTTATTTATTTGATAACTCGAGATAGTAGTCCTTAGAAACCTAATTTATTTGATAACTTCATTTTCAAGTTCACGAGGGTTGTCCACTCCTCTTGGGTATGAAAGTTTGATTTTTCTTGGCTTGTTCTAATATTTTATTGTTTACATTCTAAGTTGTGATATAGTGATAGTGACACTGGAGTCAAAACATTTCTAGAATGAGATTAGATAAAAATACCTCATATATTATTTTCTAAAAAATATTTTGATATAAATTGAATATAAAAAGTTAATAAAATATATTTTTATCGATTTATTTTATTTTAAAAAATTGAGATTCATTTTTCTAAAATAGAATTATTTTGACATTTTTAATCAAATATCTCTAAATAATAACTTTACTTGCATTTATTGACAAATCACAAATTTAAAAAAATTTTAAATTAATATTAAATATAAATTTGATATACTTAGTAATACTTCTTGATTCAATGCATTTACATAATTTTTATAAAATTATGAAATTAAATTCAAAATAAGATTTCATTTAAAAAAAAAAAAAAGGCTATATAGACAGCTAAAAACGATAGGTAACAAAAGTTACAGAAGAATTATGGAGAAAGAAAAAGAAACAATCTTCACTTCCTAATTTGGGTTTCCTTCTCATATTTTTTTTATTTTTTTATTTTTTTGGCCTTCCATGATTTACGGTCTAAATATTTGTCATAGGACTAGAGTTGCGTCTTTGTGACGCTGTATTTCTTTTTGAAAGAATCCTCGTCCCCAGGACCACACAATCAATATGCGCGTTGAGATCCAACCGTTACTCATCAATGAGAAGAAAGTTCCATACCTGTCCAGGGCATCATCAAGGAATATCCACTACTTGCCGACTATTTGATGTTTGACGTGACGTGTTCAACTAGGCAACCCTAACAAAGACGAATTATCGAGATCAACCCTCATCCGTGAATGTACCATGCCTATCTCCAATTACCAGTAATTCAATTTTAGGATTATATTATAAATATATTTATAGATGTTTCGGAAAAAAAAAAAAAAAAATATATATATATATATATATATTAAAAAAAATATGATATTTTATACCATTATGATAATTTGTGAATGATCATCCATAAATATTTTGTGTAACTTCTTATAAAAAAGGGAGACCCCTAACAAATTTTAATAAAGTTTTCCCGATCATTATATTCTCTTCCTATATTCTGATTTCTCTTGTTTTCTTTTCATTTCACTTTATAATTTTACAACATGTTATCAGTAAGAATAATCTCTACAAAAGAAATAAAAAAACTATTCTCTCTTTTTTCTCACAAAAGGTATGTGATCAACTTATATCATGATTTTCTATTTTATTACCATTTGATCTTTATTTTCATTTATTTTATTTGAATACATAAATATGTATAATTCTTATAACCAGAAGTTACGGGGTAAATTATAAATTATGGGATAAATTCATAACCAGAAGTTATGAAAAATATGTGCAATTCCTATAACCAGAAATTATGGAAAAAAAATTATAGAATTACAGATACATGACCAGAAGTTATGTATATGATCCCTAATTATTTATTTTCAATTATACGGTATAACTGGATGTTATACCAAACAATATTATATAGTTATAAGCTATTAAATAAATAAATGTTCATAGCCTGAAGTTATGTACAAATCTACATAATGAAAGTTTATACCCCAAAGTTATGCACAAATCCACCCAATGAATAGTTCATAGCTTGAAACTATATACAAATTTATATAAAAAACAGTTTATAGCCTAAGTTATGTATAAATTTAAATATTTTCTTATTCTGACAAAATAATCATGATCTGAAGTTATGAGAGATATTAACTTTTAATTTATTTTAATTATATTGTGTAACTAGAAGTTATACATAAATAGTTCATAGTCTGAAGCTATATACAAATTTGAATATTTTCTTGTTTTGACAAAATAATCATAACTCAAAGTTATGAAAAATATTGGATTTAATTTTTATTTCATACTCATTTATTTTTCACAATAGAAATTATGGAAAATTTTTTTTATTAACAATTGTTTCATAACCAGAAGTTATGCATACAATTTCTATTTTTCTTGTATAACCAGAAACTATTCAAAACAAAATTGTCAATGAATCTTGGAGTTATGATCAAAGAAAGAAATCAAGCATCCTTGTAGGATCGCGCAAAAATACTGATTTTCCTTCGTCATCATTTCCATGAAGGTTTAACAAAAAATGAGCTTTTGATGAAAAATCATAAGTCTCATCCAACTAGATCTGAATCATTCCCTGAAGTAACTCGTGGATGATGACGAGGACGTGGTCGTGGTTGTGGAAGAAATCCTTGATACCATGGTTCTTATAGTAATAATTCACCAAATTCTCAGAAAAGGAAAGTCTCATTGCACCACCAAAAGTGGAATAATACTGAGGTAAAACAAGAAAATGAGAAGTGTTTACAAGATAAACCTCCTAAGACCATGAGAATAATTGTTATAGATGTGGTATAAAGGGGCATTGTCGTGTACCTGTCGTACACCCAAACACTTGGTCGACCTTTACCAAGCATCAATAAAAGGAAAGGAAGTTGAAATGAACTTCATTGATAGTGATGGCCAAGTGGTTCTAACCCATTTAGATGTTTCAGATTTCTCTGAGAATCCTAATGGGAAAATTGACCATCTAATTGGTGATGGAAATGTTTGTTATGATTAAACGTTATGTTTTTATTTAGTTCTTTGCAAATAGGTTTATTTTGTTATCATCTTTGAACACATTGTTTATTGTTTATCTTTTATAGTTTATTTCACATTTTATTATTTATCATTTAAATTCTTTTCTTTATTTATATTTGAAGATACATGGATCTCTCTCATACCTTGATCCATCACTACAATTAGTTTGATTATTGAAATACTTCATAGTTATTTCATGTATAAATTGCTCCACACTTACAAAATCAAATGTGTGAGATACTTATGAAATATACAACTTTAAATTATCTTTTCATATTTGTTTTATTGTGTTATATGTGCTCTTATTGCTTTTACACAACTTATTAAATTAAGTTATCATCGATGACTAATATTTTTCCATTGATTTTAACTTTTTCTCTATAATAATATTTCTTCAACTTTATAAAGACGAGGTCTTTATGACAATGTTTTATGACTTGTTACTTTGATGAAACTCTTGTCTCATTAATTGAACAACATTGATGAAAAACAATGTTAATATTATATCAGGTGATAGAAACCTGATTAAAGGCTCCAGAAGAGCTTATACCATGTCACTAGTAGTATTTGATTCAATGTTTATGACACTTTATACAATACTAGATCCAGAAGAATCTTGTAAGACCAACTTAGTCCTCTAGGGTAAAAGATCATATGGATGTACATTATAAAACCAGAAGTTTTTATTTAGTGACTAGTCTACCTATACACTTAAAAGGTAGAATGACTTGTTGTGCAAATTATCATTTTAATGAGACAATTATCTCGCTGTTAGGGGGAGAAAAGCCAGTTCCAGAAGAACGACGTGAAGTTATTTGGAATCCATTGACTTTGACTCATCTTGATCCTCATACAAATCAATGTGAACTAGAAGTTCAAAGGATCACTTATTTGCAAAATCTTGCAAATTAATTACAAGATGCATTCATTGATACAAAGAAAGTGACAAAGTCATATATCTTGGCTGCAAATACTCTAGTACAGATTGATGTCCCTGTAGGACAATTAACAAATTAATTTAAGATACGCCTGAAGCGTGGTAGGCCTATCGGCTCAAAGGATGTAATTCCCCGGAAGAGGAGTACCCAAGAAAAACTTGGCACTCTAAAAGAGGCCATAAAAAATAACTGATCAGTTTAAAATTGATAAATCTGTAGCCCCAGAAGAGGCACAAATAATGTAGAAAGCCCCTGAAGAGGCAAATATTAAACAAGAAGCCCCTGAAGAGGCAATATTGAATAAGAAGCCCCTAAAGAGGCACAAGTACCTGAAAATTGTGAGATCTCAATAATTTATGTATACACAGGAGAAAAATGAGATCAAAATAATATTAATATTAACAATATTTTTACTTTCCAAATGGTCCGATATCATAAGAAATGATGAAGATACTGAACCACGAAATGTGGAAGAATGTCGACATAGAAATGATTGGCCAAAATGGAAAGAAGCTATACAAACAAAGTTAAACTCATTAACAAAATGAGAAGTTTTTGAACTTGTAGTCCAAACAACTAAAGATGTAAAGCCTGTTTGGTACAAATGGGTATTTGTACGAAAAACGCAATGAGAATAATGAGATCATAAGATATAAAGTGTGATTAGTAGTACAAGGTTTCTCGCAAAAACCTAGTATTGACTATGAAACATTATCTCCAATCATGGACGCAATCACATATCATTTCTTAATTAGTTTGGCAGTCCTAGAATAACTAGATATGTGTATCATGAATGTTATTACAGTATATTTATATGAATCCATGGATAATGATATATACATGAAAATCCTTGAAGGATTTAAATTGCCTGAAGCAAATTGTACAAAGCCTCATAGCGTGTACTCAATCAAGTTACAACGATCCTTGTATGGATTAAAAAAATCTGGATGCATGTGGTACAGTCGCTTTAGTGAATACTTGCTAAAAGAAAGGTATTTGAATAACCCTATATGCCCATGCATCTTCATTAAGAAATCAGAAACCAGATTTGCAATTATTACAGTGTATGTTGATGACTTAAATCTTATTAGAACTCTTGAAGAGCTCACAAGAACAAAAAATTACTTGAAAAAGGAATTTGAGATGAAAGATCTTGAAAAAAAAAAAATTTATCTCGGCCTGTAGATTGAGTATTTTCAAAATGGAGTTTTAGTACATCAATCAACATACATTAAGAAAATTTTGAAGCATTTTTATATGGATAAAACACATTCTTTAAGTTCTCCAATGGTTGTCGGATCACTTGATGTGAAAAATGACTCATTTCGTCATTGCAAAAAAAGATGAAGAATTACTGGGTCCTGAAGTACCATATCTTAGTGCTATTGGTGCACTTGTATATCTTGCCAATTGTACACATTCAAACATTGCTCTTTCTGTCAATTTATTAGCAAGATACAGTTCTGCTCCAACTCAAAAACATTGGAATAGTATCAAACATATATTGCATTATCTTCGCGGAACTACTAATATGAGTCTATTTTATTCAAGAGAATCAAAGCAACAATACTTGGATATGCAGATGCAAAATATCTTTCAAACCCACATAAAGGTAGGTCACAAACAGGGTATGTGTTTAATTACAATAGTACTACTATCTCATGGAGATTTATCAAACAAACAATGGTGGCCACATCATCAAATCATTTAGAAATACTAGCAACTCATGAAGCAAGTCATGAATGTGTATGACTAAGGTCAATGATCCAACATATACAAGAAACATGTGGACTACCTTCCATCAGAGGCAATGCAATCGTGTTACATGAAGATAATGCTGCTTGTTTTGCACAAATTAAAGGAGGTTTCATAACAGGTGATAGAACTAAGCATATCTCCCTAAATTCTTCTATACTCGTGACCTCCAAAAGAAAGGTGAGATCGATGTTCAACAAATTCGGTCATGCAATAATCTAGTAGATCTATTTATAAAGGCGTTATCTTCGATCGCATTGAAAAAGTTAAGGTATGACTTTGGAATGCGAAGATTGAGAGATCTACCAGTTGAAATGTTGAAGAAATCATAATCATGTTTACATGAGATGGAGAATGATAATATGAATATACTGCACTTTTTTTTCCTTTGTCTAGGTTTTACTGGCAAGGTTTTTAACGAGACAGTTATAGTAATCCAAAAGAATATTGTACTCTTTTTCCTTCACTAGGGTTTTTCCTAATAAGGTTTTAATGAGACATATTCTTATGATCATCCAAGGGGGAGTGTTATAAAATATGAGATTCTGTACCACTATGGTAACTTGTGGATGATCATCCATAAATATCTTGTGTAACTCCCTATAAAAGGGAGAGACCTCTAATGAATTTTAATAGAGTTTTCCCGTGCATTTTATTTTATTCTTACATTCTGATTTCTCTTGTTTTCTTCCCCTTTCACTTTATAATTTTACAACACAATAGACCTAAAATCGATCAAAATTTATAAAAATATAAAAAAAAAAACTTCATAAAAATGTAATTAGAAGTATAATGATATTTAAAGTTGTTTTATTAAATAATTTGATATATGCATAATATGATTTATCATATTTGATAATAATGCATTGATAAAAATATAAATTTTATAAGTGTATATTTATTATTAAAGTATATCAAATATTATTTCATAATAATATTATAATATTTGGTTATCATATGTCTACTTTTAAAATATATATTAATATTAAAATTATGATTCATTTAATTCAATTGTATTAAATGATATAAAATAAATTGTGATATATATACAATTTTTTAATATTTAATTAATCTATTAATGATATTAAAAACACTATAAAGAAAATTATCATGATGATTTTATATATTTTTGGTAATCAATTAAAAGAAAATTTTAATTATAAAATAATTATAATTAATTTGCTCTTTAAAATATATTTTTTTAATATTTTCTTTATATAATAACTTTAAATATATATAGTTAGTGCATAATATTTAACAAGGGGCAAACCCTAGTGATAAGTTGAGCTGAACCCCAAACCTTTGGATTCGTCCCTTAATAGTAAAAAGGCATTTTTGAGATATTTTCTTCCATGATCTCAACTATGTCAATTTTTTCCAAGCTCTATAAAAAAAAGATATAAAAAAGCAAAGGAATAAATGTTGGATAAATTAACAATGTTATTTAAATAATAAAATCTTTTAGTCCTGACTTAGATCAATGGGAATCAATAGCTTCCTTAAGTATTTATATAATAATTTTTTTTAAAATTTAAGATAAGAATACAGAAAAATATAAATTAATAATTAATAAAATCATTAAAAATGAATAATAAAAATTCATAATATAATATGGAGTAACTTTTTCTTAATTCAAGTATTTGGTGAAACTATTATATACTTAAAAGAATTTATTTTTTATCTAAAATATTTAGTTTTGATGTCATATCTTTTTTTTTGAAGATTCTTTCTATTTTCTATAATTAATAATCTTTTATTATTATTATTATTATTTTAGGCTTTTATATATTAATTTTTAACTACATAAATTGTTTTTTGATTTATGAGCCACACATGTACAAGTAGAAACATAATATGTTTTTTAAATTAATAAATTATTTATTTTTTAACAAATCCTTGGTAAGATAATAATTCATATTATTCTCAAGAATAGTATTTTATAAAAGTTATAATGTACTTTAATATTTTTGTAAAAAGGGGAAGTTTGGGAAAGTACATTTATTAATAATTTAATTATATTCCATGAATAACCAACTAATTTTATTCACCATTTTTTCCTTCTATTTTTTTCTAATTTCTTTTCATCAGCTTTCTTATAACCAAGTATATATATATAATAAGAAAATCAATGAACATAAATTATAGAGTAAAATATTATAACAAAAAAAAAAAACTCTTACATAATAGAAATAATTCATAATGCATAAAAATAATATATTAACTAATTTAATTCATTATTATTTTTATTTATTTATTATCAAAATCATTTAAAGAAATACAATTGTAATTTTAATTTTTTCATTAATCATTTAATAAAATATAATTTTTATAAATGAATTAAATAAAGTTTATTTAGAATTCTAATTTTTTTATGATATTAAATAAATAAAAAGTAAGGAATTTATTCTTATATAAATTTGATTTTAATATAAATCAATTAAAAATAGAGTTTGATTTAATATAATTACACTAAATCAATCAATTTTTTTTTTTTGAATTTTAATTTTATTATAGGAAGTAATTAATTATAAAAAATTTGATTTAAAAGAATACATCTTTTACTATGAAATTATTTAATAATAAACAATTTACAAAAATGATCATATATGGAGTAAAAAGGTTATAAAATTTTAAAGTTTATTACCATAATTGGTTAGTCAAATCATTTTTACTAAACAAAGTTAGTGATTTTTGAATGGTATTTAGTATTGAATAGTTTAAAATTAATATCATCAAACATGTTTAGAGGGTGAGGACTATTCTTTTTTTTTTTTTTTCATTTATAAGTGGTTGTAAATTTTATCAAACACCCTTTAAATCTCAAATAATTATGATATTTTATAGAAAAATCGTTTTTAAAAAGACATGCAAATGAAAATTTAAATTATATAGTTTTTTTATTCTATCTATATATTTTTTTTTCACACAAAAATATATATTCATCTTTATTTAAGGGGCTAATGTGCATTAAAATATCAACTAGATCGATGTAATTCATCCCATGGAATTTACATTATAAAAGAAAGATTTATCATCTCCATAAGATTAAATCTCGAGTTAACGGCTTCATGGATTAGTTATTTTTAAACAAGTCATGAAGGGTATAGGAAACCTACCTTATCTATATTGGATCAAGAATGGGATAAGAGGGATAAAAACCGCTAATTCATAGAAAACCATGGCTCCGCCACAAGCTATGGATATAAAAATTACCATGTGATTGTTAGCCATGAATCAGATTATAATTAACCATAATTAATAATGATAAAAATAAGGACGAGTTATGCAATACTGTCCTCTTGGCTGCTTTCTCACATGGTTTTTTATGTTCTTTTGCCATACATATGATTCTTTCCTCTGTTCACCGGCTATCTCTTGCCTTTGCCTTTTCCACTTTTGGGTTGAATATCTAGTCTGTAGTCCATGTAGTTTCTCCTACAATGTAAGGATAATAATGGAAAAATACAATATGAAAGCATGGTGTACAAATATGATGGCCAAAGTCCAATATTCAAAAGTTAGCTTCTCTTTCTATGACATATTCTTCCACTGCTTGACGTCTCCTCCGTCCTGGAATTATGCTTGCCTACAATGTTGTACTATTCTTCACTTCCTTCCCAGGCATTCAACCATTCCATTCTACTTTGGCCACAAATAAATTTCAATAGCATACAAATGTTTATTATTAAATTATAAGTTTCACTAAATTTGAAACCTAATATTAATATTTGGAGAGCAAGAACAGAGAGAAGTAATAAAGCTTGAAAGGAAGCAATTGACGACTCCTTTCCCCAAGCCTGTGTTTGTCATTTAATTTGTTGAAATCTTGTAATTTAAAAATAAGTTTTATGATACATCATTTCGTGACAAGTTTAGTTTGATAAGAGTGTAAATTATTGTAATAAATAATTTATCATTTTTATCCTTATAAAAAATAATTATTATATTTATTTTATTTTATATAATTAAAATAAAATATTTAAAATTATTAATTTGAAAAAGTAATAGATTGATAAAGCGCAAATCAAATTAAAGAAAAAACAAAACAATTCAAATACATATTTCAAATATCAAAAGACATCATATTTTATACTAATATTTAAACATCGTATTTCTTACAATGGTAAAAGATAAAAATAATAGGTTAATTAAATATTAAAAAAACATATTTGTTAGTTCGTCTCAAAACTATTGGATGAATTTTTGGTCAAATGTTATAAAAAAAATTGTCTATAGTTGAGGTTTGATTTTGATTTGTGTTGTCACTTTCCAATTCATCTTTATTGTTATATTTAGAAAATAATCTATTAGCGACGGAGATTTATTGACAAAAATTGTAAATTGGAGAAGCATGTTATGATAATTTTGGTTTGAATAATAAATGAATAAGGTATCATTCTCTTCAATATTGAGAAATACACCTCAACAATACAAAAAACACCGTTTAATGACATTTTTTTAATCTTACATGACATTGGTTGAATGTTTTCTCTTTTCCTACAACTCTACCATCACTATGAAAATCATTCAACCAATAGTGTACATTATGATATGATACCATAAAACTTCGAGTGTGTGTAAATGTTGCATCTACTAAATAATATTTTTTTTTTGAAAAAAAACATTGAGTTGAGTATTATTATGAATAAATATTAATCATATTTAATAAAATGAATATAGAAAATTTTATTGATGAGGTTATTGGAAAATTATGTTATTGGTTATGGATAGTTTTCGTTAAAAGTCTTGAATCATGAGCTTTTCCTTCCCATCCAACAATAACATATTGAAAGACCATGCCAAAACCATAAATTGTTATAACATTATAAAAATACTCCCTTCCCATGACCTCAGTATGGTGTTTGTTGATAAGTAGAAATGCATGCATGAATACGAATTCCATTAATTACACCAACAACACCTTACATGACAATACTTTTTTAAAATACAAATAATTATTTTTATATGAGAATAATACAAATATGATATGAAGAATTATTAATAAAAATGATATACCTTAAAAATTTGTTTTAGTTGACAATTAAAAATACCATTTGAACTATTATTGAAGCATGAAAGAGTAATAATCTCTTTTGAGAATTTCACCATGGCCACTAAAACCTCGTGAAAATATTTGTGAATTGTTTGTCTTGAGTGTTGGAATCTAGTCTTAATCAATTGATTCCTAAGATTATGATTAATAGTCATTAAGAACATGACCATTTCCTCTTCAATATTCAAATGTTTATTGTCAACAAGTCACCATTTTTCCCGAAACATATGCCATGAAGAAATAAATCTATGCTTTCTATCCGCATTACCTCATAATATATGCTAGATGAGCCATTTAAAAGCTCTTGAATGAAAAGTAAACCTATAAATGATGATGTAGAGACTTGTTCCTTATTAATGAATGAGTCACTTAATAATTGAAGTAATAACACAACCAATCTTTTTTTTAAATCCTTTTTAACTTCTAGCTTTATATCTTCATTTTCACTTGATGACGATGAACTTGAGTTGTTTGAGTGATGTGAAGGATTCTCTATAAGAATATCTATTATTACAAAAAATAATATTTATGAGACAAAAATATAACAATTTAATCAAATAGTTTATAACAATGTAATGTTTTTATTTTTACATAATTCTATTTACTACATTATGCTTCCATTACCATGAAAAACTAACAATATATATCACGCCCATTTCAAATTATCATAGTACAGAGTTTTCTCAATAAAATGTAGAGGGAAAGTCTTAAAATTGCAATAAGTTTAAATGTATCAAATATTCAAAATGAACAAATTGAATGTATCACATTTAATCATCGTGTAAGCAATATACCATATTCATTATACAAATTCAAAACAAATATTTAAAGTTATTCTCGTAATTTTGAATTCGTTCCATCCACTTTTAGTCACTTTCCATATTTCTCCACAACTTTTTATACTCTTTCTTCTTGCAAAATGCATTATTTGCTACATTGATATTGCTGGCAATACCCTAGATTACTCTACTTCCTAACTTTGGATCCCATAGGGTGCATGCATATTATTCCTATACCCTCTAATTCTGACATAATGGAGAAATATAACTATAAAAACCATAATAGAGACTAGATTTAGAGATTAGGTGTCATACCTACGATTTAAATGTTCCTAAATTGAATTTAATCTGAAAAAGAATATTTGTAATTGTTGTAGATCTTGTAGACTTAACAATATTTCACCTAATCTCTATTTTCACGGACCTTAGTACAAGAAAATGATGGTTTTCTCATTTTCTAGAGGAGAAAACTAAGGTTTACTCTTTAGAGTATGAAAGATAAAGGTGCAAAAATGAAGTCCTAAATTCCTAAGGAGGTTTAAAATCTAATTTTAAAATTGACTTAACACTCAATTAAAGAGAGCTAACAGCACTCTAGTATCCTATGATATTATAATAGGGCAAAATTAGGTACGTGATCTATTATCTACTACATGTAGACTCTGTATGAATTGATGTTTGTAATTTAATGAGACGTTTGTTATCAACCTCTAAAGATTACATCTTCGATCCTTGAGTTATAGATCCTCTTATTATGTAATTAACTGACATAATCTAACTCATAAAGAACATATATCAAATTCCATTTAAAGAATTACTATGACCATAGTTTTCTTGATCATATGTCCTTATAATCACTTAAGTGACACATTATCTCAATCCCATAAAATATTATGATGCCTCTATTGAGAATAATTATTGTCATCGACCTTAAACAATAGTGACTTAAATTTAATTCAGAAAGAATATATGACTATCTTAGGGTCTCACTTATAGGTTAAAACATCTAGTTGACTTTAGACTAGACTCGATATTCTCTTAATGTTGAGAGTTCATGCAAGAAGTACAAAACTTTGGTTGATAATATTAGGCTATTGTGTATAAGTCAAGTATGCTTACATAACTCAAATTAGAGGCCCATGGAATAAGAATTGAAGAATAAAGTGAAGACCTTAGGTAGAGAGTTTTTATTTTATTTTATTTTATTTTAAATATTTTGTATATAAGCTAAGTGAGGATGTAACTTGTGAGAATGCCAAGATGCTGCCTAGTGATAGAGGACCGTCTTAATTTAATGGAAAATCTTGTAAGGTCCTTAAAATGTTGTAGGTTTAAATTGAGTGTTTTTAACTTGAAAATCACATTTAAAATTTGTTTAATTCTTTAGAAGTTGGACACATGGTTTAAAAGGCTTAAGGGTAGCAAAAATTCTTTAAAATGTCCAATAAACTAAGTGCAAAAGGTAAATAAGAATAGATCCATTGTATCCCTTATTTGTGTTTAAAATCTTAAAATTTGTCAAAATGGCTACTACATGTCATCAAGTTGACTTATATGTTGACCAAATGGGCACATGATCAACTTCAAATGTGCATACACATTTAATGCTCTAAAGACTACTAAAATACAACAATTTGATGGCTTGATTGGGGAAACTTGTGTCTAATGACTAGTTTGATTCCAAAAGACATAAAAGAAATTATTTAATCTCATTCAAGACACATCAGACACTTGTAAATTCTTCATACATCTTTGAATACCCTCTTTAAAGTTTTCAAGAATACTCCAATTGAAAATTTGTCTTTTCTCACTAAAAGCACATTGTTTTCAGTATTATTTGGTCTATTTAAAGGGTGTCTGGTAAAACTTGATACTTATTACTTAATGATTTAAGTTAACTTTAAGTTAAATTATTCTTAAGTTGTTGATTTAAAACTTATTACTTAAATTTTACTTTAAGTATTAAGGTTATTTGGTAAAGTTAATTTAAAATTTATTCTAAATCATCAAATTGGCATATTTACCTTCATTAATTTTAACTAATATTTATACTTTCAATAATAAATAATAAATTTATTTGTTAAATATTCATATTAAAAATATTATAGATGTATAAGATAACTACAAATATATTTACTATAAAAGATATGTTGTGAATATAAAGTCATGATTATAAAATATACTCTCATAAAATAAGAAAAAATGAGGCAAAAAAAAATTGAGATTAAGAATAAATAAATTATTTTAACTTAATATTTAAAATTATTTTTAACTTTAAGTTGTAATATTAAGTTTATTTTATCAAACACATTTAATCTATTTAATAACTTAAATTAAGTTATTAAGTCAAATTAAGTTAATTTATCAAACATTCTTTTACTCTTTGAGAGGTTTTATTGTATCTTTTCTCATTGTATACTTGTGAGAGTAAGAAAGGTAAGAAGCTTGTAAATGTTGATTGGAACATAAGTAATTGAAGTATAAAGAAGAACAAAAAGAGCCTTGATTGATGAAAATTAGTATAACACCTTTGTGGGACCCCCTCTACAAGGTCGTTTTGAAGTCCTCCACTTTCTCACGACTATTTGGTTGGATAAGTGGTCTGGGATATCGTCCTCAACCATATGGCCTAATGGCCCTAAGGCCGAGTGATTAATTTGTCCCAAAGTAGGTTAGATGGATACATTCTACATGGATGCAACATGACTAGGGCTCCACCATTAATCATGCATCTACACACCTATTAATGCTTAGATTGTGCGTCAGACACATTCCATATTAACTACAACCGTTATTGGAAAACATTCTATTCTTAGTGGCTCATCATGGCAAGACAGCTGTTATGCATTGATAGTCAATATCATAATATCGCGCAATAAAACGCATTAAGGTGCTATTAAGATACCTGAAAAGGCGTTACACCGTAAAAAGTATAAATAACTAAGCGACAACAAATGGTAAGAGCTTTCTTTCTAAAAAATCCCTTTACTTGCTTAAGCCACTTATTGACTTTGGCATCGGAAGGGTGCGCCTGGACAAACCATTCGGACAACCTTTTGTGTAGGGATTATAGTCATCTGCATCTTGAGAGAGTTAGATGAAATTATTGATTGTTTTCTTCGCCAAACTCTTGGTAGCTAGACAAGACCACTCACTCGGTTCGTGTAACAACATTGACGTTGTCTATGGGAAAAGACAAAAAACATATTAGCACGATGACCAATACGTCTAATGCATCATAGTTAGCCACTATGGCCAACCAATTCCAGGCTTGACAAGCTAGAATAAAAAGAAAGCTCTTACCATTTGTAGAGTTCGCACAATTATTTATATTTTTTGCGATGTAACATCTTTCCAGGTATCTTAATAACACCTTAATTACGCTTGATTACACGATATTATGGCATTGACTGCCGATGCATAACAATTGTCCTGGTGTAATGAGCCGCTGAGAATGGAATGTTTTCCAATAACAACTGTAGTTAATATGAAGCGTGTGTGACTCACAATCTACGCATTAAGGGGTGTGTAAATGCATGATTGATGGTCAAGCCCTAGTCATATTGTATTTGTGTAGGATGTATCTGTCTGACCTACTTTGGAACAGATTAATTACTCGGCCTTATGGTCGTTGGGCCATATGGTTGAGGACAATCTCCCAAATGGCTTGTCCAACCAAAAGGTTGTGAGAGAGTGGAGGATTTCAAGATGGCCCTATAGAGGGGGTCCCACAATGTTGTTTTTTGCTAATAAGAAGCGAATCAGACAACTGTGGCATAACGCCCCTTATCCGCCCAGTCTAGGTGCACTTCAAGATTTCTTTCATTGGTTTTCGATTCTTGCACTGTTGTTTTGACCGTTGGTAGCCCTATTTTGGTGGGAATGACAACTTCCATTTTGTATGTAAGGGCAAACGGGGTGAGCCCAGTAGGCCATTTGTTAGTGCTTTGGTAAGCCCATAATACACCAAACAATTCATCTACCCATTTGATTCTTGTCATTTCTAGTTGTTTCTTCAAAGAATCTAACAACGTTTTATTTTTCGTTTCTACTTGCCCATTGCTTTGTGGATACCAAGGCGTCAAATAAACATTTTTTATCTTCAGTTCCGAACAAAACTCTTAGACGGTACTACTATCAAACTACGACCCGTTGTTTGTGACAATTGCATGAGGAATTTTGAATCGACATACAATGTTTTCCTAGATGAACTTTGTCATGTCTTTGTCTTTGATGTTAGCATAGGCCACAACTTCCACCCACTTGCTAAAATAATTTGTGGCTACGAGCAAGAGCTTCTTCTGAGCCGCGTCGGTTGGTAATGGACCTACTATATCCATCCCCTACTGAGCAAATGACTAAAGACTAGCCATTGTGTTAAGGCAATTGGGGGATAGGTGCATGCCTTTGACATTGATCACATTTGCGGACATAATCCTCAGCATCTCGTTTCATCGTAGGCCAATAATAGCCTTGAGAATAGGCTCGATATGCTAAGGTCCGTCCTCTTAGGTGGTTATCGCATACACCTTCATGCAATTTAGCCAAAACCTACTGATCCTCTGAATTGGTCAAGCATTTCATATAAGGTCCCCCAAAAGACCGTTTGCACAATTGATCATTGATCAAAGTAAATCAGGCAACTTGAATATGAAACTCATGTGCTTGTTTTCCGTCCTCCGAGACTTCTCCGATGCGAAGGTAATTGATAATGGGTTACATCCACCCTACATCTACATGGGTTACATCATAGACCCATTCTAATGCAATAGAAGGCATGGACTGGACGTAAACTTGTAGCGTGATAGATTTAGTGATGGCAGGACGGCGGCAACTCCGTCCAGTGCATCTATTTTTTTGTTTTCTTCTCGAGGAATACACTTGACTCTCCAATAAGCCAACTTGGCTAAACGAGATTCCACACTATTGAGGTAGCCAGTCATACATTCGTCCCTAGCCTCGTATTCACGTTGGATTTGCCCAACCAGTAATTGTGAGTCACTTTGTATTTCTATTTTCGATGTTGCAAGTGTCATGGCGAGTTTGAGGCTAACCATTATTACCTCGTATTCAACCTCATTATTAGATGTGGGAAAATCAAGGCGAATAGATTGCTCAATTTGCTCCTCAGTAGAGGAAAGTAGTACAAGTTCTACTCTAGCTCCTAATGTTCTTGAGGCTCCGTCTACATGCAGGATCCACCAATGGTTGGTTGTGTCAAGTTGTACATGTTTTTGGGATAGCTCAGCTATAAAATTTGCGAAGACCTGACCTTCTAGTAACAAGTGAGGCATATATTGTATATCGTACTCGCTTAACTCAATAACCCATTTCATCATTCATCTATATAGATCCAACTTGTGCAAGGTGACCCTCAATGGTTGATTTATCAAGATTGTCACTTGATGTGCCTAGAAGTATGAACGAAGTTTTTTAGCAGCAATACGCAATGCTAGCGGCGTCTGCTCTACTTAAGAGTAACGGGTCTCAGCGTCCACCAGAGCTTTACTCATGTAGTAGACAAGTTTTGTCCCGTCTTCTAGGGCTTGAAGGAATATGATGACATTGCATAGTTTGATATAGCAAGATACATGTATAATTCCTCTCCCACCTCTAGACTACTTAAAATGGGAGGTTTTGTGAGGTACTGCTTAATAGCGTCAAAGACACTTTTGCACTCTTCTGTCCAACCAAATGTTTGAGTTCTGCGCAAAGTAGTGAAGAAATGACGAAGTTTATCACTGAATCAGACTATAAATCAGCCCAAGGCTGCAAGATGATCCATTAGGTGTTGCATTCCTTCTTAGTGCATAAAATGAGTGTCTTAAACACGACTGTCACTTAGTCCGGGCTTATTTAAATTTCTCGTTAGTCACCAAAAAGCCAAGAAACTTGCCAATGCTGACATTAAATGCCTAATTAAGTAGGTTAAGTTTTATATTATTTTTTCGCATTAAGACAAATACTTATTTGAAATGCTGAATATGTTCTGCACATGTTTTACTTTTGACGACTATGTCATCAATGTACACCTCCACTATTCGTCCCATCAATGGTTTGAAGATTTTTGTAATCAACCTCTGATATGTTACGCTCGCATTTTTTTGCCTAAAAGGCATGGCGTTAAAACAGTATAATTTTTGAGGTGTGATGTAAGCCATTTTTTCTTGATCAGGACCGAACATGGAGATTTGGTGGTAACTGGAGAAAACATTTAGGAAAGAGAGCATTCCCTTCCCAAACGTAAAATCAACAATTTGATCAATTCGGGTCATACACCTATCCCCCGATTGCCAGTCGGCTGCCTTAACACAATAACTAGTCCTTGGTCGTTTGCTCAATGAGAGATGGATATAGTCGGCCCATTACCAACAGACACGACTCAGAAAAAGCTCTTACTCGTAGCCACAAACTATTTCAGCAAGTGGGTGGAAGCTGAGGCCTATGCTAACATCAAAGACAAACATGACAAAGTTTGTCTAGAAAAATATTGTACGTCGATTTGGAATTTCTCATGCAATTGTCATAGACAATAGGCCATAGTTTGATAGTAGTACTTACTGAGAGTTTTGTTTGGAACTGAATATCAAAAACATTTATTCGATGTCTTGATATCCATAAAGCAATGGGTAGACAGAAATGACAAATAAAACATTGTTAAATTCTTTGAAGAAATGACTAGAAAGGCAAGAGGCAAATGGGTAGACGAATTGCCTGGTGTATTGTAGGCTTACCGAAGCACTAACAGTGAAGTATATCATGTTGTTAGGTAGCCCGTCTGTAGACAAAGCCTCTTTGTTTAATAGTTGGATAGAAATAGAGTTCGGGATGTAGAAGCGAGCATGGAACTCCTGCTCGGATAACTCGCCAATTGGATGCCCTATCAAGGAACGACTAGACCGAGATGACTTAGTCCCATTGTGCTGAGTTCTGTTGCTTACAGATGAGACCCAACTTTTGTCCATATTTGCAAACGAAAAAAAAGAAGCCAAATGAACACCTACGCGGTAGAAGCGCCAATTAGTTAGCACGAGGACGCCTTACAAAGACACCTAACCGAAAACTACGTTCATCACACTGATCCTATCCTAAACGGCTTGACACAAAACTTTTTGAGCAAGTCATGTCCAAACAGCGTCGATGACCTCAAACCATAGTCTAGTTTGAGCCCAAAAATGCTACAAAACTCGACATAATGCCAGTAAGAGGCAAAAATAAACTCCAAATCCACAACCAGACTGATGTAAGAATAGATTTCGGTAAAGACTTATAGAAAACACAAGCAGAAACAGTGGGCATAGTACATTCATCAGTGAAAAAAAAGCCACAAAAATAGATATTGAAGAGGAACTCAATACCTAGTGAACTGTGTTATGGTGGAAGTACAGTCGCCTCGCCAATAATGGACCGTCGATGGTGGAGACTTCGAAGGCCTGAAGTGTTGTCGATGGAAAGGAAAAGACTGCCAAAAGTAATAGTAGAGAAGAAATGAACCATCTACCTAAAAGAAACCAGCCTATATAGGGTATGGTTCTAGAAATCGAGGCGTTTGAAGGGATGCGTCGCCTGACACAACGCCTCAATTGATATGACCCCTCAACGAGTGAGCATAGGACACATGGATTTTGGTGTAATGATTTCAAAATCTCCAAAAGTCACAACTCTTTCATTTGGCCATTTGACGTTTATATGGGCGCAACTGCAAGACTTGGGGGGGCATTGTGGGACCCCCTCTGCAAGGTCGTCTTGAAGTCTTCCACTCTTTCACAATGATTTGGTTGGACAAGCCATTTGGGAGATTGCCCTCAGCCGTATGGCTCAACGGCCCAACGACCTTAAGACTGAGTGATCGATCCATTCAAAGTAGGTCAGACGGATACATCCTACACGGATACAACATGATTAGAGCTTGACCGTCAATCATGTATTTACATACCCATTAATGCTCAAATTGTGCGCCAGGCACACTCCATATTAACTACAACTGTTATTGAAAAACATTCTATTTTCAGCGGCTTCATAATATCACGTAATCAAGTGCAATTAAGGTGCTATTAAGACACCTAGAAAGATGTTACATAGCAAAAAGTAAAAATAACTATACGGACTCTACAAATGGTAAGAGCTTTCTTTCTAAAAAATTCTCTTACTTGCTTAAGCCACTTACTGACTTTATCATCGGAGGGGTGTGTCTGGACAAATTGTCCAAACAACCTTTTGTGCAGGGATTATAGCTGTTTGCATCTTGAGAGACTTAGGGGGAATTGTCGATCGTTTCCTTCACCCAGCTCTTGGCAGCTAGACGAGACCATTTACTTGGATTGTGTAACAACAACCTCAAGGCTTGTAGAGAATCTAAGAAATCATAGACATTAGTGTTGAACCAAAACATGTTCCATTCTTTACATTTTTTGTACCCCTTATCTTTACCCCATTGATCTTTATTTTTGCTGAATATTCATATTTATAGTGTTTTATAACTTGACAAAAAACTTAAAAATAGGCGATCACCCAATTTTCTCTGCTTTTGGATGACATCTAAGTTTGTCATAAAAGGACTTCACAACGGGTTACAACGTTGTGAGAATTAAAAATAGCCATTGATACTTGGAAACCAAGTATAACATTGGAGGAATCCTTTTATTAAAGCAAACTTGAACATAGTGGAACACTTGAAAGCTAGGAAGAAGCTTGAGGGTGTGCACATATGCGGGTTTTGCCAAGCACCTCATTGCTTTATAACCAAACACACGGAGCTGAGAGACCATGCATTGACCAGCTTTGGAGATGAACCGTCTCCTAGCTTGAGCGGCTGATTGGCTACCATGTATTGTGTACATAAAAAGGAAGGAGCCGGAAGTACATTCAGTGACCATTTTCATACCATACGACAATATCTGTTGTAGAACCCCTACCTTTCCTATAGATTCTAAAGGTTGCCATCTTCTGTTGTGGCCTTATCCTCTGCATCACTGCTGCTGAATAAACAGAATTTGTGAGAGAAAATGACCTTGAGTACAAGATATGCTAGATCAACCAAGCTCAGAATTGACCAACTGATTGGATTAGCAAGGACTTGGTCTGGCCCATCCTTGCAAGAAGAAACTTTCAATCCTGATTCCCATTCCATGGCTGCTCCCCATCAACGAAATGTATAATTCATCCATATTTTTGGAGAACCATTCCTCTGGAAAAATGGCCTTCACAGCGGCAGGCCCACAGGATCAGAGAGACAAGCACAAGGTATCCAGCTTCGTAATAACAAAACAATTATGATTGGGAAATAGTAAGATATTCAAGGTACAGTCATTGTCCAATGTGGAATCAGAAATTTTAGAATAGACGTCTCAAAAAGGGAAGTAAAAAGACAAGGATTCAGCACGCAGAAGACCAGCAAGATAAAACAACCACATCCGTGGATTCATTTCTAACCATCCGGGTTATCAGTGCCATCGGTTTTGGCGTGATTGCCATCATCAATACTATTGATTTGACCAAGTTTTAGATTCTATAGGGGAAGGAAGATAACCGACTCAATTCAACAGACTGCCAGAAAAAGGGTAAATCTGGAGAGCAAATTTCTGCCAAGTTTAAAGGGCTTTTAAGCCTTGACACAAGGTTGTCTTGTAAAAAATGAATTAACCAATTTTATCACTCCATATCTTGTAATTGGATCCATTTCGGTTATTCTTTGGGATGTCAGAAGAAAGTGTAATTTTCTCTACAAGGACATTTCCATTGCAATCAATTCTGTAAGAGACATCCAACCCTTCCAGAATCAGGTGATAAATGATGTCCTCAGAAGGAAGAGCGACTGGTTCACTTTCACACTTAACTTCAGCTTGCCAATCAGCCAAATCTGAAGTTTTATCAACCGCAGCACTGCTTCCCATACTAAAGAGGGAATTATGAGGTCGGTCTCGTTGAGATAGTGATCGTATATCCCATGAAAGCACCTGCTTGATCAAGCTTTGAAGCTCATTGGGTGATGCATAGAGCGACTTCTTTTCCTGAAACAAGTCAGATGATTCGCTCAAAAACAGAAATGAAAAAAATGGAACCAGGTTTGTGACTAAATAAATCTATTTTTGGCAGTAAGAAAAGATGTAAATGAAATTTAACAAATCCATTTTGAAGATGAACCCTCTTGGTAGTCAACAGGAATAGTTGTTAACTTGTAAAATATATTGTGTATGGCTTTTCTATTTTTCTTTATCATGTATTGTATCCTGCTTGTATATTGGGAATCATAAGTTATTTTTATATAGTGAAAAATAAATAGAAAAAATATGCTTTCATGTACACATATATTGAAAGTATGCTATATAACCAATTTTGTTAAAGATAGTAACATTTGATGAGGTGAAATCAAATCATATAATATGAAATTATTGAATATTAGAGTTTGAATAGTTCAATTTAACAAAATAAGAGTTAAATGGATAGGTTCATCCAAAAATCAGTTCCAAATTCTAACTAGGCATAATATATACTTAGAAGTATTGTTGATATATATATCAAAGTCCCAACTTTTGATGCTCTTGTCATGCCTTTCTCGTTGGAAAAAAGAAAACTAATATATTAAATAAAAGTTTTTATTCACCAATTAAAGTCTAGAGAGAAAGCCCTAAATCCTTTCCATCTCCTAACCATTCAAATCCTTGAAAAAGCGAGGGCTCCAATGCCCTCCTTTACCCAACCAATCCTCTATCCCTTGTATCCCTTCATTTTAGCCATGGAGGTTCTCTATATTATCCCAAGTAGCGCTAAGGAAGGGGGTTTCATCTAGGGTTTCTACACTAGTGGAAGAGGAGGGGTGTTCCATTTATTTTTTGATGATGATACTCTTATCCTCTATGATGCCACAAAGGAGCCAATGGAATAATTGAGTTAACTCTCATGTAGTTTAAGGTGATCTAGGTCTAAAGATAAATTTGGAGAAAAGTGAATTAATTCTTTTTTTTGTTGGGGCCCAAATCCTACAAGCTTAAGCTTTTAAGAAGATTGGTTGTTCAACATGTTATTGAAGCCTTGTTGGGTTGGAGGTCAAGTGTTTGAACCTCACCACTGCGTGTGTATTTACCCAATTTATCAAGCCCATGTGTAAACCTAAAAATTGAGGCTACACGTGAGGTTGAACAATCGGGTAACTTATTATTATTTGTTTGTTTTGGGATTAATAACATCTCAACATCTCATTACTTCCCAAAAAATGCAAAATAGAATCAAGGAAATTGAGCAATTTGGAAAGATACATAATAATCAACAAAGCATAATGAGAGAAGAAAAAGAAAAGAGAACTATAGATATTACACAAAAATTAGAATGTTTCAATTAGATATGATAACACTTACTGCTATCACCCAACATTCAGCGAGAGCAGAAGGAAAGTCATCAGAGAAATTGACAGAGGCTACGGTTAACAAATTATCATCCTGCAACATAAGACATTGATTTCAGTGAAAAAAGAGGATAGTATATATCAAGAAAATATTACTATTATTATTATTATTATTATTTATTTATTTATTTTGATAACCGAGGAACCTTCCACGGCCAAGCCCTTAGGACTCTTCATGGGGACCCATGTTGGCCACCCTACAACAACCGGCATCAGGTAAATTCAGGGTATCATCAAGAAAATATTATGTTCAATTGTTCACCCCTTATTTGAGTGGTGCCCCTAACATGGAGTATGGAATTAAATTTCTATTGAATTACGAAGTTCAACTGCACTTTTCTATATGATGATGGATGAAATGAGGGTAAAGAAATAATTACTTTGACCTTAGCCAAAAAACAGACAAAAGGAATGGTTAAAGAATGCAACAAAATTAACATTTCCATCAAAATGAGCAAGTTACTAAAATGTTGATGAGAAACTGATCAAACTTTTTGGTAAGAATTATAGGCTTTGTTTGGTGAGTGTTTTAAAAAATAGTTCTGAAAAAACAATTTTTAAAAATTATTCTCCAATGTTTTATAGAACAAATATTTGTTTAGGAACTTGAAATGTTTTAAACTTGTTTTTTGTGTTTTTAAATATATTTTTAAAATAACTTTTTATATGTAATGCATTATTTTTAATCATTTTTTCACATTTGTATAATTATTTTTTAAAATAGTCATTGAAAAACAAGTGAAAATGATTGAAAACAGCTAAAAGATGTTTTTTGAAGACACATTGTTTTATGTTTTTAAGAACAAAAAACTATATTCTCTTTTTTAGTTCTCAAAACTGTTTTTCCTGTTTTTTTATTCTAAATAATAGAAAATTGTTTTCGAAAATAATTACCAAACATGGCCATAGGATTCCTCACAAAGTAACTTTTAACATTGCTTGAGGGCCTTGGAAAATGGCTTTCCCAAATAAAACATGAGAGTTTCTCCCTGCAAGATCAACATCCTACCAGATAGAAGACCATACTTATTTTAAAAACAGAGTGCCAAGGAGAAGTCATCTAAGAGAAGCACCAAATCCATTTACTATAATAGGGACAATCCTCTAAGTTTTCTCATTGGAAGAAGCAACCTGAAAAGAGATTTCAAACATGGATGGATGTGCAATGAATGGTGATGTAAGCCAGACAAGTACTATGTACAGGTGATCATAATCCTCCAAGGACAAGTCCGCTAACATAGAAACCGTCACCATAATAGGATTCTAGAATCTTGAGACTCTAGAGTTCCCTCCCAAAGTAGGCCCCTTGTGTTTCATGGGCCACTAGTGAGGGTTACACTAGATGCTTAGTAAGCAGTCTGAGTTAATGTTAATTCCATAAAGCAGAGTATTGATTTAAGCCCAGAGAAAATTGCCAAAGCTCTAACAATCAACTTTAGATTAGAGATTCAAGATTTGTCAAAAGAAGAGGATGAAATGGTATATTTGTGAACTAAATGGGAGAAAGTTTAACTTTTCCTCTACCCAGCCTATAATACCTAGTCTCTTCAATTTCCCCAAGGCACCCTCATTAACATAACATAATAAGGTGCAGGTATGTGATTCTTGTCTGAACTGTTGATATATATGATATGCCTCTTTAACTTTAGATATGGCTGATTGATTTTGAATTGATTCCTTTTTGTAGCAAGGACCAAAGAAGAGGAGTTGGTTGAAATGCATAGATATTTAGGATAAATAGAGAAAAAAGGACGGGGTTATGGGGAAGCAGGTGTGAAAAAGTAGCTAAAAAATGAGATAACCAGGTCCAATATATAAATATTTAATTTTGCAACCCTGTCTGAGTGTTCTTTTCAGTCGAACTTTTATATCCTTAAAATTTGGTATTTGAAGGGTCAGCCACCTAGACATATACCCACATATGATAAACCCATGTGATATAGCCACCAGCATGAAAACCTTATTGTAATCCTAGAATCTCAAGTCTAAGGATCCTCCCATCCATTTAAGAACATCCATTACTAGACTGCATATGCTATTTAGTTATACTTCCAGCATGACCTTCAAGACTGCTATTGTTAGTTATATCAAATTTTTTTCACTATAATTGGATTGGTGAAATAGCTCAAGTTAAACCCCAAACAATGAAGCCAGGTTCTGGTTGATGATTTCTGACCTGATAATGTGAAGATGGACACTTTAAGACTACATCAAATGGAAATAATCACTAGCTCTGTACTGAACTTGCAGTCATGGTGACAATGATAGCTAGCATTTTCCATATCATGTACTTTTGCAGGGGACCACCTATCTATGTATAGGTTATGTGTATTTCTGTTCACATGTGACACATTTGCCGCACATAAAAGTTTACAAAAACATGGCATAATTTTAAGAAGTGAATAGACTATACTCTTGGTATTATTATATCTATTTTATATCCCAAACTTGTTCTAGAACTCCCATGTCCCTGTTAGAATTAAATTAATAATTGATCTATGCATATTTGTTAACTTCTTCTGGACTCTTAAAAGTATTAGTTATGCAATATTTACATATGACAAATATATCTGCCATAGATTAGACAATTACCCGAAAGGGACACACATAAATGTGCCTGGATATCAAGGATTTGATTCTTCCAGACAAGGAGTAACCATTGTGATTTAGTGGCTTCAATATCCTCAAACTACTGTGAAACATAAATGTAAAGCCAGAGTTCAATTTTGCCAATCAGGCTAATAAATATTGTGAAGATGTCTTCTTCCAGACGGTTATTGCAACCTCCAGAAGTACCACATATAGAAGATATGTTCAATTACAAGTTGCAAAGACAACAAGGAGATAATACCTCTACCCACTTTGGCAGTGCTGCCCCTTGGACGCAATCACAATATGGTAGATAAGGTTTCACATCCAGTACTGGCTGTCATCAAATCCAAACAATAACCATTAGATCATGATCCTCAAACTGTGCCCAATAAAAAAGAAGCAAAGAAATACAGAGACTTCAACCAAGAAAGCTAGAAACAAAAAGTAGTGAAAAAACAGGAAATTACTGTGCCATCAACCAGATCTACACCAGAAAGTAAAACCATATTCCCATGTACTGCCTCCACCTGATGAACACAAAGAATACATCGCTATTAGACTTAATGAAACCCCTCTTTTCTTTAGGCGAATTCTGCTCAAGCATGTATGGTGTATTTAAAGGGAAATTGTAAAGAGTTCAAGGAAAGACGACTAGCACCATATTATAATTTGAGTGAAACCTCAAAGTGATCCAAAAGGGTCTTTCCCCATGTTAACATATGCTTGTAATGAATTATCAAACTTGTGCAATTCAAAAAAATGTTATACCATATTCCTTAACCCACATAGAATGAATTAATTACGGTACTCTGATATCTAGAACACAGAACTATAACACTATATCCTTTATGGGTGCCATCATAAGAGGGAAGCAACCTATCATTCATTGAACAAGGGCTTTTCTAACTATATTATTTACACTATTTCAGGAGTAAGGCCTTTTCTCAACCATATTATTATACAATTACAGGAGTAAGGTTGTTTAAGGTGTACATTGAAGCAAAAAGGTGATAAAAAAACAGTACTAAAAGGATTATTAGAATGTCCATGGGAATATATTTCTCAAAAATCCTACAAAGCATGTTTTGACAGCATTACCAAGGAAATATTAAACATTCCTGTCAAATCCAATGCTTTTATCCTTGATTATAGGCTTATAGCTGACAACATTCTACAGAAAGGCAAAGAGCATATTGACCATGACTATGCAGGATGCTTCCATGCACATACAACTTTGTCCTTACCTTTGCAACAGTAAGCCCAATAGGGTTTGGTCGATGGGGAGTTCTAGTGGCAAAGACACCCATCCTTCCACCTTTCAATCTTGGCACTCTCACCTGTATATCCAGCCAATCTTTTGTAGAAGTTTGAAATTATGAGAAAAAATAGAACTAGCAGCTGGAGTCAATGATTTACCAAGACAGGAGTACCATGTACCTTTGCCTTGAACTTCGATTTAGATGGGTCCTTCCATAACTTCTCCAAATCTGTATTTAAATGAAACACATATATAATCCAACAATGAGAATATTCTCCAAGGCCCTCAAGTGATGCTGGAGGAACCCGAGCTGAATCAAATATTAAACAAGCTCTGGCAAGAGGTACAAGCAAAGGTTGCCTTGGTGTTCCATTCCTGCAACACATAAAGGCGTTTAGTTATTGGACATTACACAGGCCATATGCATAATTGTAATGCAAGTCTAAATGAAGATGAGGGTGGACACACAAAGAAACAGCATGTATAAAACCGTATCAATATTGTCAATGCCTTCTAATACAGAAATTGATGAGTGAAATGTTTTTAGCTCAATCCAACATTACTAAAGTGAACCTCAAATATCAATTTTGAGCCCCTCTTTTTATTTGTCTGGAAAATTCTACAGAATCTCTAACAATATATATATCCTTCTCCAATAAGAGTTTCGGCATACTTTGCTTTCAAAACTGGGAAAACTCCTTCCTAAAACTAATTTGTGCCAGTAGAATGGTAGCCATGGACCTAGGATTATAAGCTAATGAGCTTGGTCTAACTTCAGAGTCAAGAAATGAAAGAAGACCTCCATCTCCAAGTTTAACGCAGACGCAGCTTGCCCCTGTTTGGGTGTGAAGAAGTGTTAAACCAAAATATCCAACAAGCAGTAGGGCAATTCAATTCGTTACACCAATCCAGATCCAAATTCTGCTCACTAATCACTAGTTCTCAAATTCTAAAACCATCTACCATCACTATCACAAATTTACTAATCAAGAATATCAGCAATCTGTAATGTGAAACTTGGATTTTTCTTGCACACAACTGGAATCAAGCAGCAGCAAACAGAGAAATGTCTTAAGTAACAAGGACAAGCAGTCACTGGTTGCCAAATTTTAGAACCATCTTCCATGACACAAATTTATTAGTCAGGAGCATCCATCAGCAATATCTATGATGTGTAACTAGAACTTTCTTTACGTATGACTGGAATCAAGCGGTGGCAAAGAGAGCATCCTAAGTAATAAGGACACAAAAACAAATAAAAAATGCTGCTAGTTTCCCTTTTTATTTAGAAAGACAGGCAACAATGCCACAGCTCTTTAGATGCTAGATTTTGTCATCCCAAATTACCTGGTAGAGAAGCATGACTGAATGATAGCAATTGGTCTCATTGGATATGAAGTCATCTCCATATTATCAGACTTGGGTTGTACTATTGCTTTCCTCAAAGCCTACAAATACTTGAAAAAAATTCAGTTTACAGAAGATGAAATACAGCAAGAACAAGATTGCTGGAAATAAAAGCCAAATGATCAGGAAAAAAAAGCACATTATTCCATCACTGATCAACAACACAGAAACAGAAAGTAAAAATGCTTAACTAAATTAAAGGAAACAAAGAAAATGCTATTAACGAATGTTATAAAAGCCCATTTGTCAGCTGCAATGTTTCTACCATATTGTTGGAAAGAAATAACTTTGTAAAGCTGTAAATTATTTATTAGTTGTCAATCTTTGTATTTTTAGGAAAGTAATTGTTAGGAGTTATTCTTTCCTTTTAATCAGTGATTTAGTTTCCTAATTTGAAGGATTTGTATATGCTGTAAACTCTATAAAAGAATAATCTCAATGAAAGAATATTATTCCGTTGAAACCCTATTCTTCAACTTGGTATTAGAGCTAGCAATTTGCTTGCCGAAATCCTCCTTCTTCCTCTCTTTCAATCCCTATTCTCTGAAACCATGTTGGATATTTCAAATGAGTCCACTACTGCTCCTCAACCTTCTCTGAACAATCCCATCATCACTGATTCTTCAAAAATCAGTCCTACCACCTCGGAATCTCACTCTGTCCAAATCACCACGATTTGCTTGAATGGTGACAACTTTCTAAGATGGTCTCAATCAGTTCGGATGTACATCAAAGGACGTGGAAAAATGGGCTACCTGACAGGTGAAAAGAAGGCTCCTGCAGTGGATAATCCAAACTATGCTATATGGGATGCTGAGAATTCCATGGTGATGACATGGCTTGTGAATTCTATGGAAGAAGACATTAGCTCTAATTACATGTGCTATCCAACAGCACAAGAGCTTTGGGAGAATGTAAATCAGATGTATTCTGATTTAGGGAATCAATCACAGATCTTTGAATTAACCCTCAAACTTGGTGAGATACGACAAGGGGAGGACAACGTCACAAAGTACTTCAACTCCTTGAAGCAGATCTGGCAAGACCTTGACCTCTTCAACACCTATGAGTGGAAATCTGCCGAGGATGGACTTCATCATAAGAAGACCATGGAAGACAATCGGATCTTCAAGTTATTGGCTGGCCTTAATGTCGAGTTTGATGAGGTAAGAGGGCGAATCATTGGAAAACAACCCCTGCCTTCAATTGGTGAAGTTTTTTTCAGAAGTTAGAAGAGAAGAGAGTCGGAGGAATGTGATGCTGGGCAAGAAGGGACCTGGAGTTGCTATTGAAGGTTTAGCCTTGGTTACCACGGGTGGAGGCTATAATAAAGCTGCTGCATTTCAGCGCAAATCAGATGAAAGACCATGGGTTTGGTGTGATTTTTGCAACAAACCTCGCCATACTTGTGAGAACTGTTGGAAAATCCATGGGAAACCTGCAAATTGGAAAGGAAAAACAGGTGACAAACCAGGCCGAGCCATTATTCCTACTGCTTATGAGGCTGAGACCAGCCCCTTCACCACTGAGCAAATGGAGCATCTTCTTGCATTGTTGAAATCCAACTTGACATTCGGTACTTCTAGTGTTTCTTTGGCACACACAGGTAATGAATTATATGCTCTATCTTGTCGTTTTAAATCTACTCCATGGACAATCGATTCTAGAGCATTCGACCACATGACCAATTCCTCAAACATGTTTGAATCCTATTCACCGTGTCCTGGAAATAACAGGTTCGGATAGCTGATGGTAATTTCTCACCTATTGCAGGAAAAGGTCTAATAAAAATCTCTGAGGGAATAAATCTTAAATCTGTTCTCCATGTTCCTAAACTTACTTGTAATCTCTTGTTTGTTAGCAAATTATCTAGAGATTCTAATTGTTGTGTTATCTTTTATGACTCCCATTGTATTTTTCAGGACTAGAGCTCGGGGAAGACGATTGGCAGTGCTAGGATGATCAATGACCTCTGTTATTTCGAGGATAATTTACCTAGTAATAAAATTGCTCAAGGACTAAGTAGTATTAGTTCTCTTTCTGTTCGTGATCAAATAATGGTTTGGCATTGCAGATTAGGCCATCCTAGTTTCTCTTATTTAAAACATTTATTTCCAATGTTATTTCAAAAGGTTGATCCTTTATCATTTCAATGTGAAAGTTGTTTATTGGCAAAGAGCCAACGAAAAACTTACATTCCAAAACCTTACTATGCATCAAAACCATTTTATCTTTTTCACAATGATGTTTGGGGACCTTCAAAAGTAACCACAATTTTAGGAAAAAAATGGTTTGTGACCTTATAGATGACCATACACATCTTTGTTGGGTATATTTAATGAGGGAAAAATCTGAAGTCGAAAGGATTTTTAAATAATTTTACAGAATGATTGAAAACCAATTTCAAACAAAAATCAGTATTTTGAGATCTAATAATGGGACCGGGTACTTTAATAAAGTTTTGGAAACCTTTTCAAACGAGAAAAGAATTTTACATCAATCCTCGTGTTCTGATACCCTTGAACATAATGGAATAGCTGAACGTAAAAATAAACACTTGTTAGAAGTAGCACGGGCTATGATGTTTTACATGAATATTCCAAAATACTTATGGGGGAATGCCATACTAACTACTTCATATCTAATCAACAGGATGCCTACAAAAATTTTGCAGTATACCACTCCTTTGAAGTGCTTGAAAAAGGTATTTCCAGAATCTCGAATTAATTCTGAATTACCCTTGAAAATATTTGGTTACATTGCATATGTACACATTCCAAAAAGGTCAAGATCTAAGTTAGACCCAAGAGCAAAAAAATGTGTTTTTGTAGAATATACTCCTAATAAAAAGGGTTACAAATGTTTTAATCCCCTTACAAAATGTTTTTACACAACTATGGATGTTTCCTTTATGGAAAATGTCCCATATTTTACCAAAAATTTACTTCAAGGGGAGAAATTAGTGGAACCAAATTTTTGGGAAATTGTTGAACCTTTGCCTAGTGTAATTCTTGATATCTCTCTTGAAAAAGAAAATAAGGAAACTAAGCCTACTGCATCCGAATCTGAAATTGGTTTGTCAGAAGAAGAAATACTACGAATGAAAAAAAATAGAAGCAATCTTGAGCCTGTGGTTTATTCAAGGGAAAAAGTCCTTGGAAGAAGTAAAGACCAGCCAATCATCCCAGCACATGGTCAACCGAAAGCCTTGGGCAATGGCTCTCTAAATGTCTCAGGTAACCCTCCTTCTATTCCTACTCATATACATGCTTCTTCTTCTTCTGTTACTGATCTAAGTTTACCATCACACTTTGGTCCAAGTCCAGAAATGTCTGCACTCGAACCCGGTTTAGGATTAGCCCCAATTGTTCCTGCACAGGACTTTGACCTTGATCTCCCTATTGCTCTTAGAAAGGGAACCCGAGCTTGCACTAAACATCCCATTGCCAGATATATCTCCTATAGTAACCTTTCTGACAACTATAGAGCATTCACTACAAATATTTCAAAACTTGTGGTACCTAGAAATATTCAAGAAGCACTAGATGAACCGAGTTGGAAATTGGCAATGTTCGAGGAAATGAATGCCTTAAAAAAGAATGGCACTTGGGAGGTTGTAGATTTACCAAGGGAAAAAAAGGTTGTAGGATGCAAATGGGTGTTTACAATAAAGAGTAAAGCATATGGAAGTGTTGAGAGATACAAAGCCAGACTTGTGGCAAAGGGTTTTACTCAAACCTATGGGATAGACTACCAAGAGACTTTCGCCCCCATAGCTAAAATAAACTCGATTAGAGTTTTGTTGTCCCTTGCAGTAAATTCCAATAGGCTCTTACACCAATTGGATGTTAAAAATGCCTTTCTTAATAAAGACCTAGAGGAGGAAGTGTTCATGAGTCCTCCACCAGGTTTTGAAGAAAGTTTTGGAGTTGGGAAAGTGTGCAAATTGAAGAAGTCCTTATACGGACTTAAGCAGTCGCCTAGAGCTTGGTTTGAGCGCTTTGACAAAGTAATAAAGCATTATGGATATACTCAAAGTCAAGCTGATCACACGATGTTCTATAAACATTCAAATGAAGGTAAAGTAGCCATCTTAATTGTGTATGTTGATGATATTGTGTTAACTGGGGATGATTGCAATGAACTAGAGAAACTGAAAGGGAAACTTGCTGAGGAATTTGAGATTAAGGACCTGGGGGCATTAAAATACTTTCTTGGGATAGGGTTTGCTAGGTCTAAAGAAGGTATCTTTGTAAATCAACAAAAGTATGTTCTTGATCTTCTTGATGAGACAGGTATATTAGGATGTAAGCCTGCTGAAACACCTATAGAGCTGAATGTAAAATTGCAACCTACAAAAGCCAAGAATGTGAAGGACCGGGATCGTTATCAGAGACTTGTTGGGAGATTGATTTCCCTATCCCATACACGCCCTGACATAGCATTCTCAGTGAGTATGGTTAGTCAGTTTATGCATGCGCCTGGACCAGAGCATTTTGAAGCTGTTTATAGGATTCTAAGGTATCTAAAGGGGACATCAAGTAGAGGTCTTCTGTTCAAGTCACGAGGACACCTACAAATTGAAACCTACACCGATGCAGACTGGGTTGGCAGCATAGTGGATCAAAGGTCCACCTCTGGGTACTGTTTATTTGTAGGTGGCAACTTGGTTATGTGGTGAAGTAAAAAACAGAACGTGGTTGCTAGAAGTAGTGCTGAGGCTGAGTTTAGAGCTGTAGCTCATGGTATATGTGAGATTATGTGGATAAGAAGATTACTGGAAGAGTTAAAGATGAAAGGTTCATCTCCTATGAAGTTGTATTGTGATAACAAGGCAGCAATTTCAATAGCTCACAATCTGGTTCTCCATGACCGCACCAAACATGTGGAAGTGGACAAGCATTTCATTAAAGAGAAGATAGACAACGGATTGGTCTATATGACCTATATCCCTACTGAGGAACAAGTGGCTGATGTCTTCACCAAAGGACTACACAAGAGGCAATTCGATTTTCTAGTTGGCAAGCTGGCTATGGAAGATATCTTTAAGCCAGCTTAAGGGGGAGTGTTGGAAAACCGAAACTAATATGGAAAGAAATAACTTTGTAAAGCTGTAAATTATTTATTAGTTGTCAATCTTTGTATTTTTAGGAAAGTAATTGTTAGGAGTTATTCTTTCCTTTTAATCAGTGATTTAGTTTCCTAATTTGAAGGATTTGTATATGCTGTAAACTCTATAAAAGAATAATCTCAATGAAAGAACATTATTCCCGTGAAACCCTATTCTTCAACTCATATATTCTTATAACTCAACCTCATTATAGTTGCTATACCAAAGAACTGAAAAACCAATCACAGCAAGTTCAACAGAAGGTTTCTTCAAATACTTCAGCCAACAATCAAGAGACATTAACCTCTCAGACAAAATGATACTAATTTTTTTCTTAAGGATTGGAAACAAACAAGTTGTTTCATAGAAAATGAAAATAAAAGCACAAGAAGAATTGGCTATCTACCGAAAGAAGAACAACGTCAAAACAATACAAGCACAGGGCTAAGCTCATAAAAGTAAAAGATGCAAACTCAAGGTGTGAAATCTGAAATGTGGTTGGCTGACCCAGGGATCCAAAGGAAGGAACACCTCAAAGCTCAAGCAAAGTCAACAGATTTGTGCAACCACAAATCTAATTTCCATGGCTTATGCACCATAAGGTTATTGAAGCAAAGTCAAGAGATTTGTGCAACCGCAAATCCAATTACCAAGTCTCCCTCCACCATGAGGTTGTTGGCGACTAATGAGTTTGCAATATGTTAGCCTTCCAATAAAGCAAGGAGCTCAGGCTCAATAGCCAATCCTAGCACCTGTAGGTCAGAAGGCGGCATTGACCATGTATCCTCAATGAGCTTTGAATACACCAATCCCTGATTATGCTGATTTTTTGGCAAAAATATATCCAAGTGAGCTTGAGGTACCTCTCAGGAGAAGTCTCCACGCTGGGATAACTTCCACAATCCTTCTACTACCAGAACAGGCCGAACCAAACTTCAGTCCAACATAATAATACTCATCGGGATCCTTTGAAATGCTGGAGTAGCTGAAGTCCAAAGAGAGGAGAGAGAGAATTATGACACCCAAAGTGACTCCTTAGTCCACCATCTATCCTAAAACTGAAATTTCTCCCTAACCAAATCATTCAATTACCATGCTGCGTAGCTACTCCTAGTGTTACCTAGAAGGCTATAGTCATAAAATCTAAAACATTCCTAGGAAGGCCTAAGCAATTCCAGCCAATAATCCGTGAGAAAAACAAAGGTCACTGGAGAATTGAGAAATAAGGGTTGGCTGATCATTCATTACTCCTACACCTTACAATGATCAAGGCTCAAGGCTTTAGAAGGCCACCTCAACTGTATCATGCTATTTGTTTTGACTTTTTTGTTTGCCACTAATTGGGTAAAAAGCTTGACTTAGGAGAGGTTTTGGACATTCATTGATATTGACCATTTTGAGTCCCAAGATTAGACGATATATGAAAACAAATTGATTTCATGTCCAATATATAATTTGACTCTAGGGGAAAACTAACCAACTCAATGGTGCATTTGTTATAGATTTGTCATCAAGAAACTGAGGTAAGGTACTGCAGTTTGACTTCCTTCTTTTGTGAAATCTTTTTCTGAAATACTATGCAAGAGTCAGCTTTTTAACACAGATAGAAAGTCTAGAGCAACGATAAAAAATGTATATCAAATAATTCCTCTTGAACTTGTAATCTGAATAATCAATTATGTACTATATTTGAACTGCTCGTTGGGGATATATTACAATTTATTTCCAAATACAGATGATTAAATAACGTATGAGAAAAGAATCCATTTATCTGTTCATCCATAATCGGTAAGGGGTAAGCTACCACTTTTCCCACATATCCAGGTAAGGGTTGTGATGTACTGCTGCAGTCTCTAGGAGTTCCAGGCAGAGGTTTTTAGTACAAGGAGTTGTCTTGTTGGCAATTAGTTAATTCTTGTAATTGATGCATCATTTAAATCCCATATTTGGGCACCACTTATACAACTAGAGATTTTTTGAGAACACTATAGCCTGTTTAGGAACTTTTTTTAACATAGTTTTCTGTTCTTAAAAAAAAAAAAAAAAAACTGTTTTCCAAACTCGAAATCATGTTTGGTAACTTTTTGACAAAAAACAGTTTTTTCAAAACTTGTTTTGAAGACAAGATGTTCTATGAGAATATGTTTTAATTGTTTTAAGTTATTTTCACTGGTTTTTTAGAAGATTGTTTTAAAAAGACTTTTGTTCTAAAAAAACATCAAAGAATTATTTTTGACAACTATTTTCGAAAATGTTCCCAAGTAGGCCCTATGTCTTTGGAATGCTAAAACATTAAAGATCTCTGAAAATTTATGAGCCTGTTTGGGAGTGTTTTCGCAAACAGTAATTAAAAAAGGTTTTTTTAACAATTTTCAAAATTAGTTCTCTTATATTTTTTAAAACAAAAGTTTGTTAGGAAACTTGAAATATTCTCAACCTATTTTCTATGTTTTCAAATATTTCTTAAAAATAACTTTTATCTATAATATTTTATTTTCAATAATTCTCCAAATTTGTACAATTATTGGTTAAAAATGCCCTAAGAAATACCTTATTTTAGAAAATTGTTTTCTGTCAAAAAATTAACAAACATTTTTAGAGTTTAAAAAACAATTCTTTATTTTTAAGAACAAAAAATTGTTTTTAAAGCAGTTCCTAGACATGCTCTATGTTTTGATAAATTAAAAAAATTATGATATCCTTTAAAATAAATACATTTGGTTAAGAATGCTTAGATAATGATATCCCCTATTTAATATATTGCTCAATTATGATATCCTTTAAAATAAATACATTTGGTTAAGAATGCTTAGAATAATGATATTCCCTATTTAATATATGTTGAGCGATTGCTTGATCTACTCTATCATGCTAGTATTATTTAGTAGGTTGGAAACTCATTCTTTCCTTTTCCCTATTAGGTAGGGAATGCTTATGAGTAGGCAATAGAGCAACATTCTTTAGCTATTGTTATAGTTTAAAAGGCACAAGGCGCACCTAAGTGGAAAAGTCTAATATAGCTTAGGCCCAAAGTGTAATACAAGGAGCACACTTCAGTGAAGTGAAACTGGGCTTAGGATGCGTATCAATTTTATAAAATATAATCCAAAATCTAATCCAAGTAATAAAAAATTTTAAATTCCAAATCCTTAGAATAAACATTTAACAAAAAAGTAATGAAATTATATAAATTTCAAAATATACAATTAGAAATTTCAACATTAAAAGTGTTTAAAAAGATAAAAGTAGAGTAGCCGAGGCATGCCTCTTCAACAAGATGCATGTCTTGGCAAGCAAGACACTATAACTAGGGAGTGGTTGTGCCTTGGACCTAGGAGCGCTTTAAGTGCATCTTTTAAAACTATGGCTAGTGTTCTAGTTATTTTTGGTTGCAGTTGGATTTAATTTGTTTAGTTTGGAGACTGGATTTGTGGATTTATGTAGCATTTACGTATTTTGTTTCATTTAGATAGTAGCTTTGTTATCCACATATTATTAATCTAATATTTATTTTGGTTAGCTAGCTCTCCAATTGACTACATCTACGTTGATGTGGTCTCCGCGTTGAGTTGCAGGCTTAGCATTTTTCCAAAATGGCTCAAGAACCAGGCTCTCTATTTCGGCAGAATTTAATATCTAACACTAACTTGTCAGGAGAACCAAAAAAATTAAATTTTTGCCTATTACTCCAAGTGAGCAGCGCTACTAAATGGATTACTGGTTTGACTAGTCTACCCAATCAAATTTAGTCTAGCAACCAGGTTTGATCAAATCATATTGGTCCAGCCAGCTGAGCAAATCGTGTTTAAGAAAAATACTGCAAGGTACAATTTAAGCATGTCTGGCAGCTTGGGAAAACTAACAAAATCAGGAGCAGCATATACTTCGATTCAATTTCTTATAACTACCGTCATGATCATTGCCATCAGGATGATGACTATAACCAATACTAGGAAAAAATAAGTAAATACATCCTAAAGCATCAAATGAATACCAAACCTCAGGCATCAGTGTAACATCTAGAGATAACATTTAGAATAATTCAATTCTACCCATATTTTTCCTCTGTCCCTGAATTCAGTTTTAGGTTAGACATAAGAAAGCATCACAAGATCTACTGACACACATGCTTACACAAATAATAACACAAGTTTTTTGATAGCCAAATCAGGAAAATATATTAAAAACACCTGAAAAAGAATGCACCAAAGTACACAAGATGTATGCAAGAAGCGTTAACACAACTAAAACTTAGAAGTTGTAGAATCTATCCGAACATTTCCCTAGGCTCCATTAAAACATTGAGAGTGTTGGGGAAAGGGAAAAATTTTAAGGAAAGAAAAATGTTTAAACTCAATAAACCTTTTCTACAATCCTCCACCCATGTGTCATATATTTTTCTTCTTATCTATTAAATATATATATATATATATATCCTCCCCCCATTGATCCCTTTTAAAGGAAGAATTAAAAAATTTGTAATGCAACATTTTTAAATGATTTTCATGAGATGTCATTTCCTTCCATAATACAAACCAAACAATGCAATTTGATTTTTTGTTTTTGCCCTTTCCGCTCCCCTAACACTTTTTGCATCCAATCAGAGCAGCGTCTTCCAATTCTCAGATTTCTAAATAATTGAGTCTCTCAAAAAATTTCAGCATAAAGCAATATAAACTAGTGAAGCCTCAACAAATCAATGTATAAAGTAAAGACAGGAGTGGAAAAAGAGAGAGAGAGAGAAAAAAAAAGAAAAAAAAGAAAAAAAGAAAAAAAGAAGATTTTGATTGCTGATAGTGTCACTTCCTCAGAAACCAAACAGAGGGCAAAAGGGAGAAGAATACCTGCTGAGCCCTAATTCGACCTTGCCTCTCGGCAGCACATTTCTCCAGGGAGGACTTGAGGGAAATCTCCAAGTCCCTCAATTTCCTCCTCAATAAATAAACTGATCGAGAAATGAGAGAAAAAAATTAATTAAAAAAATATAAAGGAGAGGACTTATGATTTATAACGAGGAAAGAATCAATGTTGAGAAGAGGGAGAGAGTACTGGAAATGGCTGCGGTTGCAGAAATAGCGGCCAGGGTGGGTGTTAACCATTTGGATTTATAAGTGCAAGCCATGAATTTGAGTCAGAAATTTGGTGTTCAGAATCCTCGGACTTTGCATCGGTGAGAAGCCTCACGTCAGAGTTGGATACACTATTGATCCTGCTCCTGCACTACCCTCGCCCACAGTATCTCCCAACGGCTTCTTGGGTAACCTTCCTTTAAAATGGCTTACCAAAAAATTGTTTTGAGACGTTAATTGCGTCGATTTCAAATATAAAAAACATTTTCTATGCTTATTATTCTCACAAAATCTAAAATTCCCAAAATTTACATTAAGAAATACTTAACCTAAATCCAGCTCACCTCTAATTCGAGATGAATTCAAATTCAACCTTAGTTTTAAACTTGAATTGAGATAGGGTTAGTTGGATGTATCAATTTCAATTAGGTTATGAGGGTTAAATTTGGGTTGAATAATAATAGACAAGACAATATTCTAAAATGATAAAAGCATAAAACTGTTGTAAAACAAAGATAAATTCAATGCAAATCAAAGTAGTAGAGATGAAATATATCTTCCTTTGATATATAATAGGGAAAAAGAAATCAGATAAGAGAGTTGAAAAAGTTGAGAGAATGAAAAACAGAGAGAATGAGAGAAAGAGAATTTCTTTCTTTTCTCGGGATGCTCTTACATGGGGTGTAAGAAGCCTTTTATAGGCTTCATAATATGAACTCTCATTACTCATCTTAAAGATGAGTAAATGGAGTTCATAATGACCATCAATGTGGTCACTCACTACTCTTCATTTACAACACTCCCTCTTGGATGACCACAGAATATGCCTCATTAAAACCTTGCTAGTAAAAAACACTATAGGAAAAACCTAGCGAAGAAAAAAAATACAATATTCTTTTCTTGGTATATTAGGACTGCCTCATTAATAACCTTGCCAGTAAAACCCAATAGGACAAAACCAGGACGAAGGAAAAAAATAGTACTCACTAATACCCTTTTACTAGCATACTCCCCCTCATGTCGATATCCTTGAGTTGACGCATTCCAATCCTGTGTATTAACTTCTTGAATGTTGAGGTTGGCAATGATTTTTGTGAATAAATCTGTTAGATTATCACTTGAGCGTATTTGTTGCATATCAATTTCACCACTCTTCTGGAGTTCATGTGTATAAAAGAATTTTGGTGAAATGTGTTTAGTTCTATCTCCTTTAATATAACCCCCTATTATTTGTGCAATGCATGCAACATTATCTTCAAATAATGTTGTCGGGTCATCTTTGATAGAGGAAAGTCCACATGATTCCTGAATATGCTGGATCATAGATCTTAGCCATATACATTCACGACTTGCTTCATGAATTGCCAGTATTTCTGAATGATTTGATGACGTGGCCACCATTGTTTGTTTGACAAATCTCCATGAAATAGCAGTACCATTGCAATTAAACACATACCCTGTTTGTGACCTACCTTTATGTGGATCTGAAAGATATCCTACATCTGCATATCCAAGCAATTGTTGCTTTGATTCCCTTGAGTAAAATAAACTCATATCAATAGTTCTGCGAAGATAACACAATATATGTTTGATACCATTCCAATGTCTTCGAGTTGGAGCGGAACTGTATCTTGCTAATAAATTGACAAAAAAAGCAATGTCTGGACGTGTACAATTGGTAAGATACATAAGTGCATCAATAGCACTAAGATATGGTATTTCATGACCAAATAACTCTTCATCCTTTTCGCAAGGACAAAATGAGTTTTTTTTCACATCAAGTGATCGGACAACCATTGGAGAACTTAAAGGATGCGCTTTATCCATATTAAAACGCTTCAAAACTTTCTTAATGTATGTTTGAGAAAACAAAGACTATGTTTAGTTAAGAAAAACACCCAAAAGGGGGAGAGAGGGGTGAATTGGGTTTTTTAAATATTTTCAATCACAACAAAATTAAACAAAATATAAGCAAAGTAAAGAGATAGAGTTTAGAGAATTCAAACTCGGGTTTATAGTGGTTCAACACTTCCTTGCCTACGTCTACTCTCCTCAACCTCCTAACCGAGTGAAGGTTCCACTAACTTGAAGCTTCAACCAAGTTTCCAATCTTCTTACACTTGGATTCCAGCTCCAATGGGCTCTTACACAACCTCTTCAAGATTCAACCCTCTTGAAGGCTTTAACACTCAGATTGTTACAAAATATAATCACTCAACCTAGCTTAAAGATAGCTCAAATACAAGACAAAGCTAGGATGACAACAAGAGTGCACTAAAGGATATGCAAGTGGTGATTTAATGCACTTATGAAAGAAATGAGAGCTTTTTGATCAAGAACAGGTAGGTGGGCTTTGAATGCAAGTGTTCTCTTGTCAATAAACGAAGTGGAGCTCTCAATTTATAGGTTTCTAAGCTCGGGAGTCAAAATCAGCAAAAGGCAACCTCATCCGGTCAAGCTAGGGGTCGACCGGTTCACTAGCCGTTGGAGCATTTAATGCATGACAGGTTACCGTTGCCTCAACCAGACTTCGATCGGACCTCGACCAGGAAGAGAAGGCTACTGGGAGAAAGAGAAGGTTTTTAACCTTCCTCGACCGGACGACCTCAACCAGTCCACCAGTTCCTCAACCGGTCCATCGGTTCCTCAACCGGTCGACCGGTTGGCCATAACCTCGACCAGTTGAGCCTTTTTGGCCCCGAAAAACCTATTTTTTTATTCCTTTCTTTTCTAACTCTTAGGCAAGGTCTTTAGGTAAATTATTAAGCCAATTTTGAAACATTTTGCCTAAGGTAAATTAGTTAAAAACTCGGGTTTTAATGAAATCGATGTTTTAAAGAATAAACCGAGTTTTCTAAGATGCATGAAAACGTATGAAAATCCTAAGTGCACTCATGCATTCATCTTACATTAATTTCCTATGATCTCAAGTCTTCCAAGCGTCTCGATCTTGTATTCATTTGGTCATTTGATGAATTTTCGAGTTTATACCTGAGATTCTTAAACATTAAACCAATTAGTTACTTAACCATGGTTTGTTATCATCAAAACCCGATTAGGAGAACCCTTGGGCTAACAATGTTGATTGATGTACTAAAACTCCATTTGGAAAATGCTCGATCCGCAAGCCGAGACAAAAGTTTGTTTTTCCAAGATCTTTCATCTCAAATTCCTTTTTCAAGTAATTTGTTGTTCTTGTGAACTCTTCAGGAGTTCCAATAAGATTTAAGTCATCAACATACATTGTAATAATTGCAAATCCTGTTTCTGATTTCTTAATAAAGATGCATGGGCATATAGGGTTATTCACATGCCTTTCTTTTAGCAAGTATTTGCTAAGGCGATTGTACCACATGCGTCCAGATTGCTTTAATCCATACAAGGATCATTGTAACTTGATTGAGTACATGCTACGAGGCTTTGTATTATTTGCTTCAGGCAATTTAAATCCTTCGGAGATTTTCATGTATATATCATTATCCATGGATCCGTATAAATATGCTGTAATAACATCCATGAGACGCATATCCAGTCCTTCTGAGACTGTCAAACTAATTAAGAAACGAAATGTGATTGCGTCCATGACAGGAGAATATGTTTCATCGTAGTCAATACCAGGTCTCTACGAGAAACCTTGTGCTACTAATCACGCTTTATATCTTATGATCTCATTATTCTCATTGCGCTTTCGTACAAATTCCCATTTGTACCCAACAGGCTTTACATCTTTAGGTGTTTGGACTACAAGTCCAAAAACTTCTCGTTTTGTTAATGAGTTTAATTATGCCTGTATAGCTTCTTTCCATTTTGGCCAATCATTTCTATGTCGACATTCTTCCACATTTTGTGGTTTGGGATCTTCATCATTTTTTATGATATCAGAGGCCACTTGGAAAGCAAAAATATTGTTAATAACAATATTATTTCGATCCCATTTTTCTCCCATTTGTACATAACTTACTGAGATCTCACAATTTTCAGGTATCTGTGCCTTTTTAGGGCATTCTTGTTCAATATGTGCCTCTTTAGGGGCTTTCTGCATTATTGTGTCTCTTCTAGGGCTATAAATTTATCAATTTTAAACTGATCAGTCATTTTAATGGTCTCTTCTAGAGTGCCAAGTTTTTCTTGAGTTCTCCTTTTCCGAGGAGTTACATCCTTTGAACTGATAGGTCTACCACGCTTCAGGCATATCTTAGATTCATTTGTTAACTGTCCTACAGGGACATCAATCTGTGCTGGAGTATTTGCAGTCGGGATATGTGACTTTGTCACTTTCTTTGTATCAATGAATGCATCTAGTAATTGATTTGCAAGATTTTTCAAATGAATGATCCTTTGAACTTCTAGTTCACATTGATTTGTATGAGGATCAAGATGGGTCATAGTAGATGTCTTCCAACTAATTTCTCGTCGTTCTTCAGGAATGGACTTTTTTCCCCCAAATGATGGGAAAACACTCTCATTAAAATGACAATCCGTAAAGCGGGCTGTAAAAACATCGCCTGTCAAAGGTTCAAGATATCTTATGATAGATGGAGAATCAAAACCTACATAAACCCCAAGTCTTCGTTGTGGACCCATTTTAGTGCGTTGTGTAGGTGCAATTGGTACATATACTGCACAACCAAAGATTTGTAAGTGAGATATTTGGTTGTTTTCCAAGCACAAGTTGTGAAGGGGAGTTTTTATGGTAAGTTGTAGGTCGAATATGGACTAAAGCTGCAGCATGCATAATAGCATGTCCCTAGGCGGAAATAGGTAATTTGGTTTTCATTAGTAATGGTCAAGCTATTAATTGGAGACGTTTGATGAAGGATTCTGCTAAACCATTTTGGGTATGAGTATGAGCAACAGGATGCTCAATATTTATCCCTACTGACATGCAATAGTCAATGAATGTTTAAGAAGAAAATTCGCCAGCATTATCAAGACGTATTGTCTTAATTAGATAATCTAGAAATTGTGCTCGTAATTTGATTATTTGTGCAAGGAGTCTAGCAAAGGCTACATTACGTGTAGAAATAAGACAAACATGTGACCACCTAATAGAAGCATCTATTAAGATCATAAAATAACGGAATGGTCCACATGGTGGATGAATAGGCCCACATATGTCCCTATGTATTCTTTCTAAAAAGATTGGTGACTCAGATATGACTTTAGTAAAAGATGGTCTGATTATTAATTTACATTGTGAGCAGGCAGCACATGAGTATTCATTAGGCAAAAGAATCTTCTGGTTTTTTAGTGGATGCCCATGTGAGTGTTCGATTATTCAACGCATCATTGAAGACCCTGGGTGACCTAGCCTGTCATGCCAAAGGACAAAAACTTTTGGGTCGTTGAACTTCTGGTTCACGACAACATATGATTCAATAGGCTTTATAGTTGTATGATACAACCCAAAGGAGAAAGCCAAGAGTTTTTCCATTATAAGCTTCTAGCCATATATAATGAAAGTAATGTAAAGATATTCTACATTATCTTCATTCATAGTTTCAATGTGATATCCATTTCTGCGGATATCTTTAAAACTGAGCAAATTTCTTCTGGATTTGCTAGAATATAACGCATAATTTATATGGAATCTAGTTCCATTTGGCAACGTTATGTTTGCCCTTCTAGAGCCTTCAACTAAGTTTGTAGTACCAGATATGGTACTTACATTAGCTTTTATTAATGTCAATTCGAGGAAATATCTTTTATCTTGAAGAATTGTGTGCGTGGTCACATAGTATGCGAGACATACATCATCCTCATTCATCTTGAGACCAAATAACACATGGATTTCAGATATAACAAAAAAAAAAAAACAAGGCATAATGTAAATAACAAAGTAAATCAGATGTAAATATAAGACATAATAATATATTATTTCATATATAAAGTAACATCAATCAATGTTAATTTTCTCATCATTTATCAAATGCTTTGTTTTTTCATCGGGACCACCAAAGAAATCAACGTCATAGTAGGTTAGGTCCAATCCATCACCATCGGTAAAGTTCATCTCTATCTCTTTTCCTTTTACTTTTATTGATACTTGGTAAAGGTCGACCAAATGTTTGGGCGTACGACAGGTACATGACCAATGCCCCTTCATACCACATCTATAACAATTATTCTCATGGTTCTTAGGAGGTTTATCTTGTAAACGCTTTTCATTTTCTTGTTTTGCCTCGGTATTGTTCCATTTCGTATTGTTCCACTTCTGGTGGTGCAATGAGGCTTTCATTTTCTGAGATTTATTATTATAAGAACCATGGTATCAGGGATTTCTTCCATGACCACAACCACGTTCTCATCCACATCCACGAGTTTGGGACGATATTGCATTCACTTCAGGGAATGATTCAAATCTAGTTGGATGAGACCAAGGATGAAAATATCGGTAATCACGGATATATCGGTACTTCGATTTTACGGATATATCGGATATATCGGAGATATATCGGCGGATATTCTGGAAAAAAATATCGGTAGGCTTAAAATTGTTAAAAACTCATGGAAATGCAAGAAAAACCTCATAATAATATAATTATAAGTATAATAGACAATTTAAAGTTGTTTTATTGAAAATTTTGATATACATATGATATAATTTGCGATATTAGATGTAATTATATCATGTCGATCTATAAGAAATGTTAATTTTGTAATTGTTCTCATTATAAGGTCACATAAAATACTTCATTTCATTAAATAACAATAATTTGTACACATTACATTGCAATGTCCCTTTAGTACCAAAATGAGGATCGATGTGGTTCAATGGGATTGATAGATGAAGGAACCCCGACTTGCTGTTAGAGACAATATTGGTACCAACTCAATGAGCCTCGATAATATTGGTTATAAATTCTAACATGCTATGCATATATCTCTTGAGTCCTGCCTACTGCCTCTACATGGATAGGATACTCAAAGTTCACCCATGTGTTAACGCCAAATCCTTCTTCCATATGATATGGAATTTGGTATGGTATTTGTCTGGAAGGGGAATAACGCGACATACCATACTCTTCATCTATTGAACTTGAAGGTTGACCATAACTCATCACATGAGGAGGGTAGACGTTAGCCTCATTCGAGGAGTCACTAAATTGAGTCCCCATACTCATAGATTCAAAACTCCCTGAAAGTAACTCCTCGTTATATGGTTCCATCATTCGTTCTCTTCCTCTATAAGGCTTCCCAATAGCTCCTATGCCTGGACCAGCTCTTCTAGAGCCATGGTCTTCATTCTGTGTGCAGTGTGTGAAATCATTTTCACAAGTAAATTGGCTGATTGGATATTGACTATGTCGACGTTTCATCAATATCTCCTCCCCCATTATCACCTCCATCATCAGTTCCACCTCTTGAACCATCGTAACCAAAAGCAGAAGTACCTGCAGCACTAGGTCTACTACTATGGCCAACACTTGTGGAGTCAATCTCTTGGTGGGAATGCAATGCCGCATGAAGTGAATCATCAGTATCTTTGCTAAAACTTTCAGAGTGAACTTCTTCGAATAACACATGTTCAACATTAACTCCAAATTCTCGAGCATGAGCGACAATTCGTAGATCAGGATTTCCAACTTCGTCATCCAAGTGTATAGGCCTAACCCATTGGAACAAATGATTATCTTCTTCTTCACCCACCTCGGCTGAAATGTCAAGAAGATCAAGGTAATCTTTTTCAGCAACTCGATCATTTTCTGCCTCCATATAGCGTAACTTTAGCCTCATATTATAGTAACAAAAAACTAATTGCTCCAATTGAGGGTAAGCCAAACGATTTCGTTGCTTTGTGTGGATGAGAGCAAACGTGCTCCAATTTCTCTCACATGCAGAAGATGACGCAGTTTGTGAGAGAACTTTGATGGCTAACTTTCTCAATGTAGGTGTTTGATTCCCATACATAAACCACCATTTGGCTGCAACGAATTTCATAATCATATAAATACTTATGTGGTGAATTTACAATAATAATAATTAATTTTTTCCTATAAAGACTCACCGGGCACCATGGTTGACCTTGATGTAATTGCCGCTCGATCACCGAATCCTCTTTTTGCATCTCGAAAAAGTACAAGCTATGTATTCAACATTTAATTTGTTAGTAAACGTTCAAATAAATTGATGAATGAAATTATTGTTTTATTGACAAAAATAACAATTTTTTATTCACCTCATTTCCAAATTGACCAAGCGATTCAGTAGTTGGATCTAATTTTGCAAAAACATCATGGACAGCTTGAAGTAGTTCCGGATTACTACCAACTCCACGCCTATATTGAAATCTTGGATTCAAAAAGTATGCTACAATAAAATTTAGTAGAGTTAGTATTTTTTTTAAAGAAACTTAAATACAAAGTAAAAAATTATAAAGATATATAGTACTTAAGTATCTGCTGCATGAAGTGAATGTTTTAGTGTTTTCTCCCAACGATCTTGTATTATTTTGAACATCCAATCTCCAGGTCCTTGACGAATAAGGTTCTCTTTCATCACGTGCATAAGCTCGTACACAAATGGCATTGTGGGAACAACTTCAGAATCCACAAGTTGAAGCACCACGTATAATGGCTCATATAATGAAACTATATTTGTCAATCTGTCCCAATACGTATGGTCAAACAATAATTGCTCCAATTCTCGTCCAAGTTTTGTTCGATTGAGTTTGTGTTGTGCCCATTCATCACTCATAAATAATTTTTTCAAATCAACCCTTTTTTTGAGAAGACTGTCAAGAGCAATATAATTGGTAGCAAACCTTGTAGCTCCTGGTCGAACAATGTCTCTACCACAATACTTTCTCATTTGTGCTAGTAACCAACCATGATTGTAAATGAAGTTAGTTATCTTGCGAGCATTGTTTATCACCTCGATAACACTGGGTCTTTTACCGATGTCTTCAAAGATTAAGTTGATGCAGTGCGCTGCACACGGAGTCCAATATAAGTTATAGTTCTTCATCAATTGTTTCCCTGCTTTCATGAATGCCGACCCATTATCTGTGACAATTTGGACCACATTTTCCTTACTGACTTCTTTGATAATAGTCTTCAAAAGCTCATATATATACTTGTGGTCTTTGATATAGTTCGATGCATCGACTGACTTAAGGAACACTGTGGTCCCTTTAGAATAAACCATGAAATTAATAATACTTAATTTCGTGGGCCCTGTCCATCCATCTGACATTATTGTGCACCCATATGTCTTCCATTTTTCCCTCTATTGGTTCACATAAGCTTCCATTTCTTTGTAATCCATTTCCAAGTATTTGTTCTTTATTTCATATGGAGATGGAGGTTCGATTCCCATTCCTGCACTTCATATGTAAAACATGTCACAAAATACTATACTTACTAAAAGTATAACACAATATAACATTTGATAAATTAGTAATTACCTGCTTGTTGTGCACCAATAATCATATTCTTGAAGTGATGAGGCTTTGCTTTTGCGGGTGCGACACTCTCATAAATGAAGAATTTGCTGATTAAGCGTCCCATCGTTTCTTTAATTGCACCACCCTTGAATATATCTTTGATATTTTTTTGTCTTGCTGCAGAAGACTTGTAAAGTGAAGGGGCAATAGGGGGTGAATGATGTAAATGTCGCATACTCTGTGATTTTCGTATCGTCGATGGTATACCAGTAGAAGACTCTCCCAATTTGCGTTTGCTTTCTACAATATTCTCATGTTGTTCACGTTTCCAATTAGATGCTTTTGAGGCACAAACTGCAGATCAATATGCATCTCGCTCATCTGGGTGCATATTTGTCGGATACATATACACATCTTCATCCTCAGCATCTTCATCATCATCATCTTTGTTTACCAAATGTGAATGATGCGTCCCCATTGTGCCACGTAATTGACTACGAATGTCTTCAATATCATCATTTTTCTTTGCTTTTGCTTTTTGTTTGTCATGCACCAACAATCGTATCTCTTCTTTCACTTCGGGCGGCACTCTTGGACACTTTTTGGTGTTGTTATGCGGGTCCTTATGCGTTAAATGAGACTTGAGTCGCGTGATGCCTCCACTTTTCATTACCAACCCACAGAAATTACAAATTGTTCCATTTTGGTTACCCTCAATTGGTGAACAATACTTCCAAGCCGGATCTCGCCCTGGCATGGCAGAACCACCTTCACTAACCATGCTAAATCTATTGCAAGAAAAATACACTTAAATTTAAATCTATGTTAATTAAACTAATTAAATAATTTAGCTAAGTTAATGTTTTAAATGTAAATATAATTCTATTCTATGATAAATTTACTAAATATAGAAATTAATCATAATTGAATATGAAAATAAATCGCGATAAAAAAAAATGAGCGTATTTAATATTCCATATATAGTAGTTCATGTTAATTTAACTAATTAAATAGATTACCTAAGTTAATTTTTTAAATCTAAATGTAATTTTATGACAAATTTACTAAATGTTGAAATTAATCATAATTGAATATGAAAATAAATCACAATAATATAAAAAATTTAAGCATATTTAATATTTCATATATAGTAGTTTATGTTAATTTAACTAATTAAATAATTTAGCTAAGTTAATTTTTTAAATCTAAATGTAATTTTATGACAAATTTTTCTAAATATTGAAATTAATCATAATTGAATATGAAAATAAATCGTGATAATATAAAAAATTGAGCATATTTAATATTCCATATATAGTAGTTCATGTAATGTAATTTTATGACAAATTTACTAAATATTGAAATTAATCATAATTGAATATGAAAATAAATCGCGATAATATAAAAAATTGAGCATATTTAATATTCTATTTATAGTAGTTTATGTTGATTTAACTAATTAAATAATTTAGCTAAGTTAATTTTTTAAATCTAAATGTAATTTTATGACAAATTTACTAAATGTTGAAATTAATCATAATTGAATATGAAAATAAATCGCGATAATATAAAAAATTGAGCATATTTAATATTTCATATATAGTAGTTCATGTTAATTTAACTAATTAAATAATTTAGCTAAGTTAATTTTTTAAATCTAAATGTAATTCTATGACAAATTTACTAAATATTGAAATTAATCATAATTGAATATGAAAATAAATCGCGATAAAAAAAAAATTGAGCATATTTAATATTCCATAATTAATCATGTTAATTAAATTAATTACATAATTTACTATGTTAATTAAATTAATTAAATAATTTAGCTAAGTTAACTAGTTTAATGTAATTCTAAATGTGAATCTAAATCACAAATAAACATCTAAAATAAATATATCATAACCTAAATTAATTCAATAAAATATATACAAATTAATTACAATTGAATGTAAACATACTAATTAATTAAAAATACATGAATTAATTATTGCAAACAAAATTAATTATAATTTCAAACAAACATACCTTAAAATGATTGAATAATTGAGCAACCTTGGAAAAAATTGGAGTAATAAGAGAGCAAATGAAGAATCAAAGCAAAAATGGATGAAATTGATGCAAAATGGGCTATTTATAGACGAAATTTGGGCCAAAATAGTCGTTGGAACCTTAAGTTACCGTTCAAAATTAATTTTGCCCGTTGGATCACAATTTGGAAGCAATCTGGTCGTTGGATCTCTTTGTTAACGTTGGGATTCAATTCTGGCCATCGGATCACAATGGAAGCAATCTAGCCGTTGGATCTCTTTGTTAAAGTTGAGATTCAAATTTGGGCGTTGGATCAACATGGGCGTGATCTGGGCCGTCAGATCACGTTGGAGAGAGAGGGGCAATTTTTCGCCAAAAATCACCAAAAAATCGGCAATAAAAGGGATTCTCAGGTGATTTTTTGAATAAATCGCCGATTTATCACCAATCGCCGATATATCGCCGATTTTTTGGCGATTTTTGGCGAAAAATCGCCCGACCGACTTATCTCCTCCAAATGTCGTTTCGCTTCCCGCAAACATGCGATATATCGACGATATTTCGCCGATATTTTCCGACTTTTTCCTCCTTGGATGAGACTGGTGATTTCTCATCAAAAGCTCATTATTTTGTTCAGCAACAAGAAGACATGATATTAATTCAGAATATTTTGTAAATCTACGTTCTCGATATTGCTGCTGCAGGAGCACATTCGAGGCATGAAACGTAGTAAAAGTTTTCTCTAACATGTCTTCCTCTGTGATTTTTTTCTTCACACAGATTTAATTGAGAGCTGATTTTGAAAAGTGTAGAGTTGTATTTACTAACAGTTTTAAAATCTTGCAACCTTAGGTGCATCTAATCATATCGAGTTTTTGGGAGAATCACAGTTTTCTGGTGGTCATATCTTTCCTTCATATTACTTCATAGAGTAAAAGAGTCCTTTATCGTAAGATACTCATTTTTTAAACCTTCATGGAGGTGATGACGAAGGAAAATCAATGCTTTTGCGCGATCCTGCAGGGATGCTTGATTTCCTTGTTTGATCGTAGCTTCAAAGTTCATTGCATCAAGATGTAATTCAGCATCAAGGATCCAAGATAGATAGTTCTTTCCCGAAATGTCAAGTGCCACAAATTCGAGTTTTGTGATATTCGACATTGTCAAATAACTTCATATATATAACAAAACAATATTATTAGAATCAGTTATAATAACTTGATAGCATTGGTATAACTTTGATTATAAACAAAATCAAGTAATTTGTTTATAACTTTTAACAATATGTAACAAAACAAATCAACAATAATATAAATATGTAAAATTTTATTCTATATAAATAACTTCAAGTTTAAGATACGAGAATTACCTTCAGAGCAATTCGTGCTAATAACGTGTTGTAAAACAAGGACAAATACAATGCAAATCAAAGTAGTAGAGATGAAATATATCTTACTTTGATATATAATACGGAAGAAGAAATCAGAGAAGAGAGTTGAGAAAGTTGAAAAAATGAAAAACAGAGAGAATGAGAGAAAGATAATTTCTTTCTTTTCTCAAGATGCTCTTACATGGGGTGTAGGAAGCCTTTTATAGGCTTCATAATATGAACTCCCATTACTCATCTTAAAGATGAGTAAATAGAGTTCATAATGACCATCAATGTGGTCATTCACTACTCTTCATTTACAACAAAAACCAAAAAGTAAATTTGCTTATCTTTTTCAGGAAGAAAAATATTATAATTTAACATATATTTCTTTAAAAATCATTTAGATAAGCATATGAAATAAATCAAATAATATTGTCATTTATAAGAATAAAAATTATAAATGCTATTTTTTTTTATTATTAAAAAAAGGAAGTAAATAGGGCTTGGATTAGGGAAGCCATTGTACAAGCCCACTTAAATTGAGTCCCCATTTGAAAAACCTCGAGTATTCAACTCAATCACTGTAGACAATTGTGGGCGAAGATAGATTGGGTTGGAATTGCATTGGCCCAACCCACCAAGTTGCCCACTCATACCCAGACGGAGAGAAAGGAAAAGCAGAGCCCAACGAAAAAATGAAGATCCCATTGTCCCAATGCCATTGCTTTCCAATATTCAAATATCGTAAAACGTCTGAAAAATAATAATCTTGGGTAAAGAGAAATTATTATTATAACAGGTTACTATAAATAAATAGTATATTAATTTATCAATAAAAGAAAATCCATCAATTATAAAAATATTGTATCGTTAACATGTGCGAGTTATAAATATTAAAATAATGAATATAATAAAAAGTTAATACATTGAAACTTTAGAAATTTTTAAAAATAAAATAGAATTATTAATTCTAAAAGATAGAAAATGATAAAAAGAATAAAAGTGGTGTCCAAACTTAATGTTTTAAAAAGTAAAAAAATTTCAAACATGTAATGATTTAGGAGTAGATAGTAGAAAATAGAAGTTATAATAAGTTATTTAATTCCATATCATGAAATTCTACTTATTATATTACGAATTTTTATTTACTATATGTATATATAACTTCATTAGTTATATTTATGTTACTTTCTATGTATTTTGGGCCTTAAAATTTTCTAATATATATTATTATCTAAGTGGAGAGAGAGAGAGAGAGAGAGAGAGATATGCAAGTGAGGAATGTAGAGGCCAGGGTGCGGGGAGAAAGTGACTTGAGGGAGAGGAAAGAGGCAGGTGGAGTTGGAGGTGGTGGGGGCGATGCTTAATTCATCCCTAGTGTCTTGTAGCAAGGTTGTTCAATCATGTGTCTGCCCATGGGGAAGCAAGTGCTCTGCACACGTTTGTTCTTTTTCCCATACTGGTCCCTGACTCATCATCCACACATATCTTAACTTTCCCCTTTCTCCAACACCACAGTTGCAAAGCTTGGATCGTGATCATACCTTATTCCATATCCATTAGCGAGCAACATTTTTTATTTTTCAAATGGAGATCATGTACCATCATGCATGATTTCAGATCCATGATCCCACAAACCCACCAGGGTAGACTGTGTTAATTATAAAATCATACAAGTTATAAATTCAGTTTTCAGAACAAAAAAACTTAGTCTCAAAATCATACAAGTTATTGCTCTTTTACAAAAACCTTTCTTCACGCTTAATCATAATTATTCTTAATTCATTAATCTGAATCCATGAAATAGTCAAGGGTGGATCATATAAAATCTTACTCTATGTTGGAATGACATGATGTTATTGAGAGTTTCAACAAAATGAGAAAAAAGTTACATCCTTACTCCTTGGTTGCAAATCGAGAAAAGGCTTTAATAAGCTCTGGAGTGGAGGATGCAGCCAAAGTGAAAAGAAGGCTCCCATGGTGAACAACTTTTCTGAAAGCACATTTACATGATTGTCTGTCAGCTGCTTTTTTGCTTGGGATTTTCTAGCTTTTTCCTTTTTTCCTTTTCTTCCTCAGAAAACAGTTGGTTATGGAGACCCTATAATACCAATGATCTGTATGCAATTCATGGGTGACTTGGTCAAATATGATCTGATTTCTCTCCTTTCTTTTCTTTTCTTTTTCTTTTCCCTGAAGGAAAACTTTATCTTGAAGCTTTCTGATGGAATTGTTTATAAAAGCAAAGTTTCGTAACCAACAAATAAGATCCTTTGACTGAGAACTATTTGAGGTTGGAAAAGCTCATGAAATGACATATGAGGAGAAGGAAAAGCAATGATTCTTATGGATCAAAACATGGGTTAATGAGAAAGTATAGAAACGTAGGTTTTTCAAGACTTGGTTTTGGAGTATCGATATTTGGAGGAAAATTTAAAAAACAAAAAGCATTACTGCAAAACAAGCTACACCAATTGCAGTCGTCAAATATTTCTCTTCTGCAATTTAATTGTTGTCTAATTAAGGAAAATTTGTGGAAGCTCAGCAATATTTGCAGTCTATTCGATTTAGAGCTTGACAATATCATTCATATTGGCTTATATTTCAATTCTAGATAATGAGACACCTGTTGTTGCCATATAAGTTCAAGCTGGAAATCAATACTTTTTTAGGATGATACGTAAAAATAAAACAGGGATGGAGACAACAAGAATACAACCAAATGTAATAATCACAAAAAGAAGTGGGTTCGGTATATGTCCCAAGGAATTGACATTTCCACTATATTTTATTTTCTACTGCTGTGTAAAAATCCTTCATTCTAAACTGAACCGTAATAGAAATGTCAGTTATAGCACAGAAAATGATTCAGAAAACTACAACTATTACATTCTATGGAATCCTTCAAGGGATCCAATGACTCCCTTCTCAATTATGAATTGGCAGTTTCAAGTGTTTTCTAATTGAAGTACAATGCGACCTTTTAATTAATTTCCAAGGGTTGTGTAGAGGAGCAAAATATAACCTTTTTTCCGATTACCCGCATATTCATATTGTCAAGGTTGCTGGGACTGTGGGGACTACTGCATCGGCAAGTTGCTACTCCACCTTCACTATGTCATTGTTTTGATTGTTTTGATCAAAACACCTTTTAATATCTAACCAGAAATGAAGAACATATTTGTATCTCTAATTAAATAAAGTAGTGTGTATTTGTCCTAACAAGGTAATCGGTCCAATCATAGGCATTTGTTCAACTTGGTTGACTGTCCAATCATGGCTTTTCTTGTATTTTTTATAATCATATATTCTTTTGCTTACGGCCTCTCATCTTCTTCAAGGGCCATCAACCATTGGCAATGCAGGAGTAGGTCATCCCCAACATAATTGGCCTGCATTTAAATAGGAAGAAGACAGGACATTCAATCTGCTCCAGATTTTTGAGTGGCAAACTTTTGTTGTGACCCAAACAGCATTATCCGAGTAAAGACTTGAAAGCAAGAACTCAGGATGACAGGGGCCCCTAGTCTCTGGACCAGGCTGTTGTGCAAGGCAGCTTGTGAACACATGTTTAAAGTTCAGGGGCCTTCTTATCCACAGTTAGGTAGCAAGATTAAAGAGAGAGCAAAGTGCATAGACTTCTTTGTTTCTATTCTCCACTCAGTGCGTATACTGCAATACAATGTACAGGATCAAACAAGACAAAACAAAAGGGTACTGCAGTTAGAAACAAACTTCTTTTGCATAGGCATCACTAGAATGAAAAGCATAGGTTTTTAACCTACGCTGGGTTTAGTTCCCCGGAAAATCTATGACAAAGTATAAGGGAAGAAAATTTTGAGAGAAAGGACGTAGAGGAAAAAAAAAAAATGAAAGGATGGAAAACCGAAAAAAAAAAAGTTTAAAATTAATAAATTATTTTTATAACTTCTCTAAACACATTTTACTTATGTTTTAAATATTTTAAAAATTTACAAGTTTTTACCTAATTCTAATTATATTTATTTTTTTTTATGAAAAATCAATAAATGTGATAAAATCATTTTTCTTAAACTACATTAGGTCCTTAGAAAGTGGTAAGAAAAGAAAAGAAAAATTATTTACTCATATTTGGTTTTATTATAAAAAAAATATAAAAGAAACTTAAATATAATTAAAATTAATTAAAAATTTATATTATTTAATTTTTATGTTGAAGATAAAAATATAAATGGAATGAATTTGAAGTAAAATATAATAATTTATTGAAATAACAAATGTTGCCTCAGACAAATCCAAACACATTCTCTTTTGAAGTGTGTATATAAACTCATTCAAACCACCCCTGTAAGGCTGTTACAAATAGACTCTCCAATTTGGGTCAAGGTCAATTCTAAGTTGCATATGTGTTCGTAGAAGCTTTTGCACAAAGTGGGAAAATCTTGGACTGCCCAAATTGATGGTAATGGATGGAAGTACTTTGGTTTCATAACCCAACATTTCCCAAACAAATTGAAAAAGATGAGTGATTTCCACTGTCTTGTAAATGCAGCTGGCATTCACCCCATTAATTTTTCTTTTCTGCAGGTGATTTTTGGTTTGTAGACTCAGGAATTTTCACTTCATATTTATTAATTGATTTTTTTCTTTGTGGGAAACATATACAGGAGGCCATTTGCCCGGCGCCGCTTCCAAAGTTGGACCAATCTGATCACATATATGAAGCTATCATCAACTTTCCATATTCAACACGTACTTGAAATCAGGGTGACTTATGACCAAAGGATCATAAGGTTTCAATCTCTAAAGTCAGTAAATAATACCCTCTTGCATTATATGATGACGAAAGAGTTCGAAAGTTGAACTTCCATAGTCATCAAATAATTCAGTTGGGACCACTGGCCATGTAACCATTACATTGATAGAAAAATGCTTCTAATCATTCTCAATGGCGAAATTAAAGGGATCGTGGGAGCCACCAATAGGATAAGTGCCCTTACTAGATTTGCGCTAAACCTTGTTCTCATTGGACGGTTTCCTCACCAGCATTAAAATAACTCAGTCCTCAGTCCATTCTTCCCATTGTACCCCACCAGAACTTGCCTCTTTGGCCATGCAGCAACGTCACCTACATGTACAACTGATGCTCTCTGAATTATGGGACATCATTTCCAGGTAGATTTCCTCTGCAGCCAAACTGGGAACTGTGGAAATATTCTTCTTGGCACAGCCCCTCCATTGTTAATGTTGTATTAGTTAAGGCTTGTATTTGCTTCTTTCCCAGGGCAGTGGATATGGTGATGAATTGTCAGCAGTGTGTGGAGCACATCCACAACATAATGTCAAGTGACCAGTGTGGGTCACTTGTGTTTGAGAGATACAACCAATTAAAGCCATCTCCGTATCTCTCTCTCTCTCTCTCTCTCTCTGTCTCTCTCTCATATATATATATATATATATATATATATATAATGTATATAATAATTCCTCTTCTTGTTTGTTAATGCATGGTTTTTTGGTAAAGGCATATATAGCTTTTGTGGACAATATCTATCAGCTAGCAAGCACTAGTACTGGAGTACAAGGTTGATTGGACTGTCTGTAGGTGATCCGATTTTAGTTTTTATGAAAACTTTCTTTTTTTGGGCAATTTCTAGCTTGGCTATATGTAGGCGTTAAAATAAATAAACTTGTTGAGTAGTTAGGACTATCTAAAACATACCAACCCTGGCATTTCAGTGAATATGGCATGCAATATTGGCCTCAACTTATGATAATTTGCTAATGGGAATATCATAAAAATATTAATTCTTTGGCTGACATTTCTTAATAACAAATCTAGCAATATTTGAGCTAAGATTTTGTGTTGCTCTTTCTTCTTTGCTGAATTGGGAATTGCATTATATATATGTATATTTTATTTTTTTAGAAATCAATAAATCATATGAATGTTTGACAAGGAAAAGGAAAAAGGTATGCCAAAAGAGTGTTATAGTTGTTATTAGAATCCTCTATCCTTAAAATGTGTCCGTAGCTGATGGCCAAAAAGATAATGGTCTCCATTATTTTCACGTCTAGCTCTATCTAGCTCTTTGCCAAGGATAAATATACAGAAAAATCTCAATTCTCAAAAGTTGGATATTGAAAAGGACTTGCGCGTGGCAGCCAATAAATGGTCAAAAGTTCCGAAAAATAAAAAGTGCAACATATGAGAAGTTTTCATAAGCAACCATTGTGGGACACCAAGAACTAATAGGCCAAAAATTTAATGTCACTACGAAAACCTAACACGTCTCTTCTTGAAGTGGAAAAATTCCCTTTGCTTTAAAATTTAAACAAGTAGTGTAGAATGAGCTAGAGAAACTTATACTTGTTGCTGCATGCAGCCCAAATGTGAATCTCCTTTCTAGGAATCAATGAGGTCATCATATTATTCAACTTATGCTCCAAAAATTGAATCTGAATTCATGCATTTACTGAACCAATTTTCATTTAACTTGTACTTATTGGTTGGGTTACTTGATTAATTAGGATTGAAGGATGCTTATGGGTTACTGAATCATCGTCCTTATACTATATACTGTGACAATGATTGTGGCATGTACTCCACTATTAGATGAAGCCTTCATATGAGGGACAAGTCACGTCAAATTAAAAAGAGGAAGAGAGATTTGCGGCCACCCCCATATGCTCCATCGATCTGTATATCAACTAACATCATTATTGAGGGGATTAGCTGCTTGGTGCTTTCAAATTCCGCATAGGAAGTTGACAGCATTCCAAATTTACCTACTCCAATTTTTTAGTTATGATAATCCTTTTATTATTTTATTCATTCAATTATTGTCCTCTCCTTTTAATTAAGGGGATATATATTTGTGTCATTTCAAGTGTGTCTTGGTATCCCATCAACTGATCTTTTAGTTAGCCGCATTCATTGTCTCCTTATTCACATGTATTGGAAGCTAGCCAAAACTTTATTTCATCCAAGTAATTCTTTATAATTTGAGACTCCTCTTTCCTAATCATACAAATCTGCTTTTTAATTAAAAATATGTTTGATATTGTTTTTTCCTAAAGGCAGTTATTTGTAAATAAGTTACTTTTTTAACAAGTTTGATATGTTTTAAGGTATTTTTGAAAAACAATTAAAAACATGAAGAATATTTTTTTTTTAAATTAATTTATATACAAGGTAACATTTACTACAAAAATTAAGTTGAAAAAATGTTTTCCATGTTTGAGTTTTCAAATAAAATTTTATACTAAAAATAATAATTGAAAAAAGGTTTATAAAAATTATTTTAGAAATAGACAATGTATATTATTGTATTGGCTTTAGTGATAAAATATGTGGTTATAATTTCAAATGAGATATATTTTGCTCAAAAATTGTGTAGGAGCTAGGAAGGGATCATTTGTTAATGTGTAGGAAATTTTTATTTTTGTCATAATCTCCTTTGGAATATATGCCCCCAAATTAGATTAAAAAAAAAAAAAAAAAAGGGCCCTTCAAATTTCAAATCTTCACACTGAAACAAGGCTTTAAGAAAAAGTTATGCCAAACAAAAAGCATCTACAAACTTTAAGTGCATGACATATATAATACTTTGTAAGATAATATTCAACCCGTAATTTCTTATGTCTTATGTTATGTTATTATCACAAGAGACTCAAAATAATAATATAACTAATAATAAATGACTTCAAAAAGAAGTTGGAATCACATAATGTTTCATCCAAACAGGGAACATGTGCTTGTCCTTCCAACCCTTTTGCTTTACGTTTTAAGGTGTGAGACAATAGATTCCAACATTATCCCATATATATTCTTTAGGTGATCGCTCATCCTCTTTACTGAACTTAATTAGATTAATCATCCATAGGTATAGGCTTTAATCAAAGTCATGAATCAATTACATGTGCTTACCCAATCACTGCACTTCATGCCCATTCCACTGAAGTTCCCTATCCACCATATCTTATATTATATATTCACATGTGTAATTGATACTTATAATAAACATCTTTTATTTATATATATAGATATATAGATATATAGATATATGGTTTTTAAGATAGTGATCCCTTTTTTTATCTTATTTAAAGCCTAAAGGAAACATTAATCATTTACTATTATAATGAAGTGGTATCATTGAAAATAAGGAAAAACAATCATGGTTGTGGCATAAGCCCACTTCATCATCAACAATGAATAAGTAAATATCTTGGTGGTGGCAATCCCACTTGATAAAGTAGTTTGTTTAATTCATAGGTAGCACAAATACATCTATCAACACATAAGGGGAAATGCACCTTGGGTCGTTTTAAATGCTAATTATTCCATTGATGTCATTTTTTAAAATTATCTACTTGCCTGATTTTTAGTATAAAGAATTAATGGATTCCAATAAATTGTTCAGTGTTATCTTCATGGCAACGTAGGTGAATCAGAATATTGAAAATAATAATAATAATAATAATAGAGGACATAAATGGAACATTCCCTCAAATTTAATCAATTGATTTGGAGGAGAATTTATGTATGGTTGGTCATGTGTACATATCAATTCAATTTAATTTCCCTTTAAATTAAATCAAGCTGAACAATCGAGTTCTTCTTGCATGAAATCATTTTTACCGTTATATGATAATGTGTTAAAGGTTTGCTTTTTAGGATGGAAGAAGTGTAAGTAGAAATGGTAAGGATAATAATGACTCATTTTTTGTATAGTCATGGAATATGTTATGACTTTTTTTCACTTTAAAAGAGCCCATAAAAAATGAAAGAGGCAGAAAACAGACCTATGATCACTTAAAGGAACCATTCTTGTTTATCAGATATTTATGCAATTGGTACACGTTTGTACCCTAGGAAAAGAAAATGACCCAAAAAAGCTTAAAGCAATTAAAAAAGGTAGCCAATGAGAGGAAAGCTAGGGAGATACGTTAAGGCAACTTTAAATGTAAATTAATTAGTAAGTGGGATCTGGTTGTGCTTAATTAAACTAGTTGTTCATTTGTTTATAAGATATCAGAAGTGGGAGCATTTGGCTTACCAAATGAGAATATTATATGTAGGATTGAGGGGTGTTGGACGTTTGGAATGGGAAGGAATATGCAGATGTCCTTGGCGTGTACGTTGGGTGGTGGAGGACGAGAAAGAAGAGGACTGAGGAGGCTCACTCCTTGGTCCTTGGTGTGTGGACTGTGGACCCAATAAAGCACCATGCACCATCCTCAAGAGTCATGAGTCAAGCCCCATCTCTCATCCCCATGTACAAAGCACATCCTAGTGGTTACTGGTGGGTGGGGCTCTACATTTACAAGCCTCATGATGTCCCCACCTCCATTCTGTTTTTATATGTGACATTGATGATCACACTCCAACAACTGCTATATCCACCTCCCTTTCAATTCCAAATCAAACATTCTCCATAATTTCAAATGCCCATTTTATGATACCTAAATAAATTATATTTCACTTCTATTAAATTTTCAAAATATTAAAATAATCTTTGCTTTCACTAGAAATATTTCTAAAATTTAACTTTTGAAAATAAAATCAATCACATAACAAAAAAATTACTCTTATTTTTATTTCTTTTGTGGTTCATGTTATCGTGTTTGGTAATGCATGGGTAAGTAACAAAGAAAATTGAAAAAATTATTAAGAAAAATGATTCCCAAACATTTGAGGTTTGTTATGACAAGTATGAAAGAAAGTTAAGTATAATTGAAATTAATTAAAAACTTATATATTTTTAAATTATTTAATTTTTATATAAAAAATTATGTGAAATAAGTTTAAAAAATATGCTTGTTCTAAAAAAATATTCTATATATATTAAATTTTTTAAGAGCCAAATAAGGGAAAAAGGGTAAAAATAAAAAACCAACCTCAATAACTTCAAAGATTATAAAGTTATTAGTATTAGAAAATTTGGAAACAAATTTTAAATAAGCAATGAAGGGGATTTTGAAAAAAAAAAAAATATCATTAAAAAATTATTTTAGAGTCTATAGAAGTTTGTAAGGAATGAAATAAGAAAAAATATTTTTTGAAAAGAGATCTTTAGTTTAAATCTTGTATTTTAAAATTATTAGATTAAATAATATTGCTATTAAATCAAAAGTAGATCACTCAAGTGATGATCATCGAATGTCATACAAGATTTGACTTATCATTTTTAAATAAGATGATCAAAATTTGATCTAAAAATTATTTATTTATTTTTAAAAAATAATTATAATATTTTTTTCAAAGAACAACTTTGATATTTTGATATGATATTGTAAATCTAAAAATATTTTTCCAAATATTCTTATAAAAAAGTGGCAGAAGTATAAATACATCAGCCAAAACCGTTTCATGTGGTTAAGCTGCGTTTTCAACCGACCAATCTCCTCGTTGAGCTGCTTTTTTTCTTTCCCAAAAATAGAAAAACTATTGAATTCCGAGGCCAACAAGCTTGATTTCATTACATCACTTTACTATTCCAAACCCTCATGGAATCTTGAATCAATCATGCACACATGGATGTTGGTCCATGTTGTTTTATTCTCGAAAAAGAATCCCGCAATGCTTCATGGGACACTCTTTATTTATGATACATTAGAGGGTTGTAGGTATACATATTACGTATTTTCTAGTAACGTTTACATATCTTGCGTGTGAAGTCACCCGATCATCATCACTATTACAAAAGCCGACACTCTTTATAGTGTCTGTCTCTATCTTATTCTGTTACACCTTTGATTTATTACTAAATTAAATCAATGACATATATTAGTCATAAAACTCAACTTATTATTGAATTATTTTTTAATTTTATTCCATGGATTTGAATATAAATTGTCTTTGTACTAGAAAATTTGTGGGCCCTGCTTTATACAGATTAATTTTGGGTGAAAGAAAAATTACTATTACGTACTGCATTCATTTTGGTGAAGCAACTTAAGGGGCTGCTTCCAATATGGATATAAGCGGTTTCTTTAATTGAATCAATTTACAAATAATTAAAAAAATGGGGATTAAGTGAGATGTGCCTGGGGGACCCACCCACTGGGTTGGGCCGTTGGGGCCTTGGGGGTGGTGATGTGGTGTGTGTAGTACCACCATTGTACGGTAGTGCATAACATGTACGTATGCTATAGTCTATAGATATACCATACCGTATACGGGATTTGTTTTAGAGCAAGGTGGTTTAGATATCCAAAAGAAGAAAGTGAGTGGCTCCCACGTCTCATGAAAATGACGACATTAATCACCATTAATAAAATCCATAAATCCACGCCCACAGACCCACCCACTTCAAAATCCAACGGATTTCTCTATATATTCCTCTCAACCCATCTTCCGTTTCTCATCTCATTCTCTCGTTCACAGCGTTAATCTTCGTTTGGAAGTAAAAGAAGGAGGCTAGTATGACGAGAACAGGAGGGACTCTGAACGCAACGGCGGCAACGCCGGCCGCGTCGGTGCAGCCGCACTCGCCCTGGCACTCGCCGGTGCCGTACCTCTTCGGGGGCTTGGCGGCCATGCTGGGTCTCATAGCTTTTGCACTCTTGATCCTCGCCTGCTCCTACTGGAAGCTCTCCGGCTACCTGGAGGGTGACGACGACTCCGCCGCCCGTGATGCCGAGGCAGGAGACGGAGCGGGTGGAGACGCCGTGAAGCCTCCGATGGCGTTTGAGGAGAAGATTCTGGTGATAATGGCCGGAGATGTGAAGCCCACGTACCTGGCGACGCCCATGTCCAGCAGGGCTTCCTCGTTCGGAGAACGCAGCAGTAACAACAGCGAAATGACCGAGAAATCAGAGGCAGTTGCAGAATCGCCGAAACAGGTACAAACAGGAAACCGGGAGTCCCGTGAAACATGAGATCAGATCAGCGACTTTGAGTAGAGAGAGCTCGTAACTCGTAATACACGTTTTGTTTTGGGACATTGTGAGGGGTCTGTATATGAGCTTTTGCATGTCGTGCTGCTCTTGCACACAAATTTTCATCTTTTTTTCTCTTCCTTTCTCTCATTTTCCTAATTCGGGAGATGTAAATCATTGAGGTGAAATGGAAGAATGAATACCGTATAACAATTTTTTTACGAGACTACTGCTGCCATATCACCAGATATCACTGTACAAAAATCAAAAGGTGGGCCTAATCATCTTTGATCCTACAGACTCAGAGATCAACTTTTTCAATCATAAATTTTCCAAGAAGTGGCAGCCCGCAAGCCATATTGTTGCATGCCTGGCAAATATTTGAAAAAAAGCAGTGGCTCTTCAGAGGATATGAGCTAAGATGGCATGTGAACTACGAATCAGTGATTGGCTGCGAGAGACAGGTGTGAGGCATTCCGTGGAGATCTCGTGACAGCTGCGGCAAGTGAAAATGACAAAATGCCTTCCGTCTTTACATTTTTTTTTAATTATAAATATATTTTTTGGTTTTAATTTTAGTTTATATATATTTTTTTCTGTCTGCTCTAAAGTGCAAACTGCAGAGTGCCTGGCAGTGTACTGTACTCAAGATCCCAGGCAAGATAATTTGTCATTCACTTATTGAGGCCGGATTAGGTTGTGGGCCGTGTTCTGATTGATGGACTCTCAACCCAGGCCCAGTCTCAACAAGGCCACCTTCTTCTCACCGATTCAATCTCTATTCTGTACCAATAATACTGCCTAATTAATTATTTATTTTTGAATTTCTTGCTGAGGAGCTTTGGTTTGGCTTTGCAAGGGATGGTTATAGTGAACATCCTGAAGTCAAGCGCAATAGAGCAAGTCATTATGGTGGGGTGTTGGGACCTCTTTTAGTGGTGCAGATTAAAATTTTTATGCAACAACAACTTGAAAAAAGGGGTTAGGTCGCATGAGTGTTCAATTTGAAAAGCAACTTTTCATTTTATTTTTTAAAAATTTCAGTTAAAAAAAATAAACAATATAGAGGCATTGTCAAATTAATATTGCCATATGAGTCTTAATATTAAAGTGGAACCAGCATTTTAAAGCATATTCGGCCATATTGTCTTCACTTCTAATTTATATTGAACTGCCAAGTGTACACCCCTTTTCTTCACTGTTTGGGTTCCTTTCTTTGTATAGTTATGCAGATTCTGCCTCTAGCCCCCCCCTACGTAATGCCTCTAGCCCCCCTCCACTTATTTCATGTAATATTACATTGTGTACGGACTCCGATTACTTGTCTCTATCTTCTCAATTGAAAAAGCAAATCTCCACCTTCCCCACAATTGTATTGCCTAAGATTTGGAAAGAAAAGGTCAGATACAAGTATCTTTTGCAAGTAGCATCAACTTGGATTGAGTACTCTTGCCAACCAAAGTTGGTTTGGTAACCTTCTTTTGATAATTAGTTGCTGTTTTAACATTTTGATCTCCATGATGTTAGCCAGAGGCACAAAAAACTTTGTATCATGATATATAATTGTGTAAGCCTCATCCTTTGTGCTACTAGAATATGCAGACTGAGGAATCAAATATTTATGCACAGCCGTCAGAATATGCACATGTGTAATTCAAGTGCCTGATGCAGAAAGCTCCAATATTGCAGCAGCATCCATTAGCGTCAGCACCAAATATTGGTTCTCTAATGTTGTTTTTCCACAACTTGAGATCTTTGTGCTAGACCTTATGTGCCATGAATGGAGACCTCTGCAAAATTCAACTTGCATGTACTTTCTTGTGGTTATAACTTCGTTTGGTGTAGAAATAAAAACCTGTGGAACCTAAGCAGACTACATGCCGCTGACAGTGACCAGCATTACTTGCTTCTTTCAAATCAAAGCATTCCAACTACAATGATTAACGAGTACAATTGGAAGCTACAATTATTCTATATCTTCCTATATGGTAAGAAGAAAGTGTCTGAAAATTACAACTCACTGGACATTAGGATTATATATCCGGCTACAAATGGCCACTCTGACGCCAGGAAGTCTTCAAAGTTGGGGGGACCAAGGGGTCCAATGTAATTCACACATTTCACTGCGAACTGTTCTCTAAATAATAATTGATGAGTTTGAGAGTGCTGGTCAACTCATAGCTTCTGAGTTTGTGGATGGAAATAAAAGAGTGGGAGAAAACAGAAAATTATACGAGTTTTTAAAGGGTGATAGATACATTGTTCAATAGAGAAGTTCCGTGTAGTTTTAGAAGGTGGTCCACAAGAGTCATGGGATCCTCTATTATTATGATCGGTTCAAGAGAAAAAAAGGTACTTTTCGAAAATTGTCAAAGAGAAATGAGTTCCAACTTTAATAAATACTTCGCTTGATATCCCACCTCAAAAATCATCCAAGGAAGAAGTATCTAGCTTGTTAAATATTATACCCAGCAAAACTCAAACCCAGAAGCCTAGCCTTCAAATATATATTAGATCTCCATTAATCTTAGTTGCATCAATTAAGATGTGAATTTAATGGAGAAAGAAATTAGTTTGTTATTAATTTGATGAACATGCTTAGGAAATAGGAATTTATATGTTTGATGGATGAGCACTGACTTTATAGCCAACTTGGGAGCATTGACGAGTTCTAATGAAATTTCATCTAGACCAAATTGAATGACCCGGCCAGTTGAGAATGTACGGAACCCCGACGATTTAGTAAAATATTAAGGCTCTATTAATGGAATTAAATTGAAAACGAGTTGGGAATTGATCGATCTTTGTACTTTGTTTTTTGGGCCTCAGGGATACACAATTGTAGGAGAATTGGTTGGTTTTTTGGCAGCTGTTGGAAGGCAAGGTAAGGTGCATGCTATTAGTATAGCATGTTTTTAAACCCAAAAACATATATCTTTAGAAAAAGGAAAGTGAAGCATTATGCATTTGAGAATCATGTTGTTTTTTTTAACTCATAAGATTGTAAAAACGTCTATTGATCTTCTTGGAGATTTCAGATCTCATTCCCATGAGATTTTGTATCAGGGAATAATTGTAACATAAATTTAAATAAAACATAATTAAATACTTGATGCATGAAAGCAAAAGCAAAAAGTGCATCCTTTGTGTATTTCCTCCTTAAGATGTTAGTGCTTAAGACATTGGTGCTGTGAGAGCAATCACTCCATTCCACATCCTAAAAATTATAAAACACTCTAGAGACCAATGAAAGATGGGATAAAGACACTCTCATACATATGCTGCTAACCAGCGAGAGCTGATGCTCTGAGAGGTGGGTGGCTGGGGGAGGGGAGAGGAAGAAACTTCACTTATGAAGCCAATGAGATAAATGATCAAATTCTAATTAGTTTGATCACCTCGTTATCCCATGAGACAATTATTAAAAATACAATTTTTTTTTTTAATAAATATCTCATCACGAACTTTTATTAATTTTATTAGACTCATTTGATGAGATGCCCACTGAGAGTGTTTCTTATCTCTATCATCTTCTATTCACTCATAGCAGGTACACCCATGCCATGCATCTCCTAACCGGTGTTACTATTATCTCTGTAATAGAAAAAAAAAAAAAAAAAGTGAGAGTACTATACCAAATTTCTCATAGACCAAAATAGTCCATCATTTAAAAAGTGTCTCATTATGCCATAGACCTATTTAATCACATCTTACTAAGCATCTTTCGTCCGTCCTAAAAATATTTTAGAGTCATGTTATGTAATATTGTTTTCTCACACTTATATTGCAATACTGAAAGTACAACATAAATTAACGATAGTGAGCTCAAAACTATGATGTGTCATCAAATAGTCTTTTCCTTGCTATGATGTAATTCAAATTTGGTTTAATTGTTTTTCCAAAAATGTCCTTTTAGGTCATATCAATCATGACCATAAGTAACACCTAAAAGTAGCATACATCATATTAGAGACATGACTCAATTTTTAGTGGATCTTTACGAGTCAACTGTCAGGCTGACATGACCTAGTTAAAAATCATGTCATGTCATCCCGACCCATGCAAACCAAATGAGTGACTTAACATGGTTCATTAACCCGCAAGCCAATTATACCGATGGGCCACTCACTTTGTTAATATTTAATTTAATTTAATTTTTCAAGTCACCTTGTCTAGGAAAGCATTTTTTTTATTTTCAATTCCTCCATTTGCCATTTTAACATGACAACAATGGAAATGATAACTCTTATGGTGGTTGATTTAACCACAAAGTAAAAGGTTTTTTCAAAATCTAGCCTTAGAATTTGAGTAAGACCTCTAGCCAACTACCATGCCTTAAATCTATCCATGCATATTGTCCTTTTCCTTATGGTACTTGGTCTTGAAATCCCATTTATATCTAACAATGTTTAAATTTTCTAGTCTCAAGGACCCACACTTGATTTTGATGCAAGACATTGATTTATATTTGCATTGATACCAACCAATTGGAATATTTGAAAGTTGAATCTAATGCTTTTGGCTTTAGAATCTGTTGAGTTTTTATAGTAGCTAAACCAATATCCTGTCTAAGTTTAAGGTCATCCTTAAGTTACTTTCTAGTAATCATTTGATAGATATTATTATCTGAATTTTTTTTCACCATTTGAGATAGGAATTTGTGAAACCAAGGTTTGGTTAATCTTGGTTTTGATGATAACAAAATAAAGTTTAAAACTAATGATTATATTTCAAGTGTGTTTAGGCAAGACGATTTCTAAAGTGGTAATCACAAAGACAAATCAAGTCAAAGAGAAATCATGAAGAAGAAGAAGACCTAAAAGAAAAGTGTTTTTCAAGACACAAGCTTCATAAGATCTCTTTGTAAGGTTGTTGGTGCACTAGGATTTTCATGCATTACATTCTTTACTTATGCACCAAAATCATCCAAGAGTTTTTTCATTTTAAATCCTTTAAAATTGGATGATTTCATGTTTTCAACTAAAACCTTGTATCAAATGTTTTCCAAACTTGTTTAAAAGGTTTTAAGTTGAAAAAATTGGTTGTTGAGCCAAAAACGGCTCAACCGGTTGAATCGATCGAGGAGTAGGTCGATCCCCAACTCAACCGGTTAGGAGCAGGTCGATCCGTAGCTCAATTGGTTGAGGGGTGCAAAAACCTACAGGTCAACCCCATCTCAACCTGTCGAGGGGTACAAAAACCTTCTCTCTCTTCCAGAACAATTGTTCAACCAGATGAGGAACTGGTCAACCCCCACATCAACCGGTCGAGGTCTGGTCAAGGGGTGGTTAAGGTCCAACGGTCACTTTCCAAGCATTAAATGCTAACGGTTAGTCAATCGATCGAACCCCCAATGACTAGTTTGGTTATTTTCTTCTATAAAAAGACTCCAATCTTCATTGTTTCATGATCTTAACCTTTCTAAATATTTATTGAATATATTTGAGCCTTGGGAGAGTGTTTTTGAGTGCATAATTGTTCTAAAACTTGCATATCTTTAGTGCACCATTCAATCCTAGTTTTCTTGTATCATTTGAGCCTAAAGTTTTGTACTAAGATTTTGTGAAATCATTTGTAAATCTTTGAGAAGAAGAATCTAAGTGTGAGGTATCACTTAGGAATTCTCAAGTATGGGGTATCACTTGAGAGGTTGTTCAAGAGTGGGGTATCTCTTGAGGATTGTAAAGGGTGCTTGGAGCCAAAAGTCCAAAGGGTGGATTGGAACCATAATCCAATTGTATTGCTTGAAGGCTTGGTTTGAAAGCCTTGAATTAGTGAAACCTCAAGCTTGGGATTGAAGCTAGAGGAGAGTGGATAAAGGCCGGGTTACATCGAATTAATTTATTTGCAATTGTTTTTATATTATTTTATTATATATTTGCATATAATTATCTCTTGCATTTACATAATTTAAATTTACAAAAAGAGACCATCACCCTATTCACCCCTCCCTCTCTAGGGTGATTACCATAAGTTGGATTAGCCTAATTTTTCTAACAATTGGTATCAGAGTTAGGCTTTTTGTTTAAGACTTAAACATCTAAGAGGTAATGACTAATCCATCAAGCTAATCTCACATTGAAAGTTTTTCAACCACCCGACCTTTATTCTTTACGAGAACCGATTATTCCAATTGGAAAGGAAAAATGTCTTGGTTTTTAAAATCTATTACTCTTGATCTATGGGATGTCATTGAAGATGGTCCCCACATTCCTTCAAAATTAGAAAATGGAGTGATGGTTCCAAAACCTAAGCAAGAATGGGATGAGCTTGATAAAAAGAAAGTTCAATTAAATGCCAAAACCGTTTATATCTTACATTGTGCTATTGATATAAATGAATTTAATCGTGTTTGGAAATGTAAGTTTAGAAATCACTCATGAGTGAACCAACCAAGTTAAAGAGTCTAGAATCAACATCCTTGTGTATGATTATGAATTATTTTCTATGAAGGATTTTGAATCTATTGTAGAGATGTTTTCTAGGTTCATGGTGATTGTGAATGAACTTGAAGCCTTGGGAAAGAGCTACACCGAAGTAGAGAAAGTCATAAAGATCTTAAGGTCTCTACCAAAGAAATGGGAAACAAAAGTGACGGCTATTCAAGAAGCAAAGGATTTCACCAAACTCCCACTTGAAGAACTCATTGGGTCACTCATGACTTATGAGATAAATTTGAACAATCATCAAAGAGTTGAAGAAAATAAGAAAAGTATAGCTTTTATGGCTTCAACAAATGATGATGAAGAGGAAGAGAGTGAAAGAGAAAGTGATGAAAACTCCATGGAAGAAGAATGCACAAATGAGGATGCCAACATGTACTTCATGGCTTTGGAGGAACATGAAGATGAGGTAAATTTCAACTCTAACTATAGTGAGTTTCAAGATATATTTCAAGAATTATATTTTGATCTTGGAAAACTTGGGTTCAAAAATGTCTCTTTCAAGAAAAAGATTTATTGTCTTCAAAATGAGCTCAATGAGCTTAAGAAAAAATTTAAAAATATTGAGAAGACAAAAATCTCTTTTGAAAAGGAAAATGAGGAGTTGAAAAAGAAAAATGAATGGTTAACATCCTCCCTACAAAAATTCTCAAATGGTTAAAAGACTTTTGATATGATTTTGGTAAGTCAAAAGTGCATTTTTGATAAAAAGGGGCTAGGCTACAAGCCTTTTAAAAATAAAAAATATTTTAAGAATTATTTTGTAAAGGAAACCTTTAGTTTTTTCACCTTCAACTATTTGCAATCTTTGTGGAAGGAGGAGGTCACATTAGTGACATTTGTCCCTTAAGACAATTCCCTCATGTTCTTCAAAACTCTAAATTATTTTGGATTCCAAAGGGAGGAAAGACTAACCCTCTAGGATCCAAAAAGATATGGGTACTAAAGGTTACTTAATTTGTTTTGTAGGGATCCATGCAAGGAGGATATGCTTGCCTTGGAAAGAATGCATTGATAATATTGGAAATGGTATCCCTTCTAAAGCTTAATTTGCAATATCATTGTAGACCCACATCTTTCACGTGCGTCCCCACTCAATGGCGAGACTCATTTTTATTGGTGAAAAATTAGTTTTGGAAAATTCGGAGTTGCCACTTATTTTATTTTATATTAAAAGGGAAAAAAAACCCTAAATAAGTGACTCCATAATTTAGGAAAAACAAGTCTTGAAAAATCCGGGCCTAAGGTGGTGCCTAATAGACCGGGTATACCTATACGGGCCTAGGGTGAGACTAGGTGGGCTTAACTAAGTCTAACCTAAAGTGCACCTAAGTGAAGCCTAATCTAAACTTGAAGAATAGCCAAGGTCATAATGTGGAGCCGGATAAACCCCTCAACCAAAGTCTCCAAAGTGGCTTAGTAAAGATAAGCTACATGAGTAGTAATAGGCCATCAAAGAACTAATGTGGAGCACTGGAAGTGAACTCAAAGACATGTGCTAAAGGGACAAAATGGATGGTCTAGAAATATGCCAATTTTCGATAGAGATCACGAGTGTAGAGAATGTGAGTTGAAATACGAATAATGAGTGGAACGAAGTGAACTGTACCAATGAATTAAAAGGAAAAGACCAAATTTTTTGTCTTAGCTCATGAAGGGGTAAGGTTAAAAAAAATGGGGTTGCAATGACATGGATGGGACAACTCTATGTGAAAGGATGACAATGAAGGGAGAAAAGTGTATGATGAGTGGCACAAAAAAGGAAAAGGATGAAAGAAAGACTCAAGGTCATAGATGAGATGAATGACTCTTGGTCATGGACAAGATGAATGACTCCGGGTTAGGACTAGGATAAATGACTCTGAGTCAAGAGCACAAGACCCTAAATATAAAGGAAGACTCTAGGTCACAGATGAAATAAAGGACACTAGGTTACGAACTCTGGGTTTTAGATGCTAGGAATGATTCTGGGTCAAAAGCTTAGGGCATTAAATGATATGCATGACTATGGGTCAGAAGCTCCGGGCTTTAAATGCTATGGATGACTCTGGGTCAGAGACAAAAATAACAACTCTACGTCATGAGTTCAAGGCTTTAAATGCTATGGATGACTTTGGGTCATAAATAAGAAGAACAACTCGGGATCGTGAACTTAGGGCTCTAAATGCTATGGATGACTTTGGGTCATAAATAAGAATAACAACTTAGGATCGTGAGCTCAGGATGCTTTCCGACTCATGATGCAGGGTTGAGGCCACTCATAGGTGGCTAGAATGATGAAAACGAAACATCTCAAGGATGTGAAGGATAAGAACGACTTCGGGCCATGAGCTCAAGGCTTGGGATGCCATGAATGACTCTAGGTCATGATGCAATTAGTAACTCGGGGTTATGATGAATAACTCAGGGCTATGTGAATAGCTCAGGGCTATGAGATCCAGGCTCTATGACTGATCGGCTAGAAGGAGAATGCGATACACAAACTCCAGGTCAAACCACTCACGGTTGACCAAATGATGAAGGCTCAACTCAGGGTTGGAAAGACTCCGGGTCTTGAGGAAATGATAACTTAGGGCTACCAAGCTCAGGACTTAGAGAGAAATGATAGCTTAGGGCTATAAGACTCAGAGTCTAGAAAGAATGGATAGCTCAAGGCTACGAGGCTTAGGGCATAGAAGGAATAGATAACTGAAGGCTATAAAACTTAGGGTTTATAAGGAATGGATAGTTGAAGGCTAGTCTAAAAGGAATAGATAAAGAAAACCAACTAGAAAGTGGATGGAAGTAAATGGGCTCAAAGTCGTATACTCAAAATGCCAAGGGTTGGACTACTGAACTTAAGAAGGGAAATATGTCCCAGTATCCAAGGTGCTTGCACTGCTGAAGCAACCAGTAAATCAATCATTCGTTGAAATCAATGGGTCAGAAACCGATGTATCATGACAAACCTATGAAAAGTCTAAACTGAAAGAACTCTTTGTGTCTGAAAAGCTGCTCTGTCGGCGAATCTCAAAAGGTAAATCTCAAAGTGTGTATATCGTGGCTCATCTAAAAGTAAATCTCAAAGTGCACAAAATACTGCTCATCTGGATAATCCAATCCATAAGATAACAATGGCGAAAACAATCTATTTCATGAGCATCTAGCTAAAGGATCCATCCATGCTCCTCAGGTGAAACCTGATGTGATCTATCTCTATATGAACAAATATATGTATGAAGGTCCTGATATAGTCAATTTTCGAAAGCCCCAAACTAATACTCAATCTAAAACCAAGCTGGACATTGTCTCAATCTCAAGGAAACTCAAAGAAAACGAGGAAATGTGCCATAGTATAAGATCTGTTGTCAAAGTCATGAAGTAAATAACCAACACCTATCATCCATCCTCATACTACTACGCAAAAAAAATCTCATCAAGGGGAGGAGAATATACCCCAGTATAATTTCTGATGTCGAAGTCATGAGGTAAAAAACCAACAATGATCATCTATCTATGTATCGCTACCTGAACACAATCTTGTTATGGAAAGGAGAATATGCCCCAGTATGGATATCTGATGTATAATAAAGAATCTATCAAAATCAACCAAACATCTCTATAACCATAAATTGGGATAGCCATACCATCCAACAACAACTAGGAACCTTAGAGAAAATGAGAAATATGTCCTAGTGTGGATATCTGATGCACAACAAAAGGATGAATTTGATATCATCAATGAACTGTCTCCAAACTCAAAAATCCATCAAACATCAATATGCTAAGCAAGAGAGAGAAACCAAATGCTTCCAAAAGTATCTCTCATAAGAGAAAATATAGTAACAACTATACTTCAACCAATCTACAAAAGCCCATCCAAGTGAAAACTATCAAAGATAATGTTTGATCTCATGGCATCAGGGTGGTCTTAAGACATGGGACATAACATAGGCCAGGGTGAAAAGGCAAAGAAACGAAAGAAAACTAGGCTCAAATACCCAATGATCAAACCCATACCCTCGTGTATAGTGTACAACGCATAAGAGAATCTCATGAACATGTAAACTTGAGAGGAGTCGATGAGAATGTAGATGGTGAAATGAGAAAGGAGGAGAAGTGGTCAAGCCATCAGCAAGTCATGTAAATGATGTGAAGAAACATGTCAAATCAGGAAGGTGTATAAGTGTCGGAATGAGACGAAAAAAGGAATAAATATTAGAAAGAAATGATGAGAAATCAAATGAAGATAGTGAGAAAGTAAAAAAGAATGATGAGCAACGGATATCAGTACAACAAAGGTAAATCATATCACCCATAATGGAGTAGTAGAGAAGACACTAATTCGGAGACCTTAGTGAAATGTTACTCAACTCTCATACCTATAAAGTACAACAATTCTGATCCAAGAAACAAAGGATCTCATAAAACTTAATACTCTCACAAAAAACTCTCATCCCTCCAACTGCATAATGAAAGTGGCTCAAGGAGTGAAAAAGTCTTCATGGAAAACTTGCACAAACCCTCAATGATAAATCCAATAAATAACCCTCAAACAACAACACATGCTCAATGAAGTAGGATATCAAGTACAAATGTATCACTGCGCCATTTTTTTTTTTTTTGATTTTTTTAATTGTGTATGCGCATACCCTGGTCATCAATAAATCATACTCCAATGAGAAACTACAAGGAATGAATAAACTCTTTCAAATCATTGATGAGCACATGAAACCCAACCTATGAGATAATCTCTCGATCTAAAATCTTCGAATCAATGCCAAATGATGGAATGAAGGGAGTGGTACAACTACCCTATATGCATCAATAAGTGAAGAATCATCATTCCAAGTGAAGGAAATATGAAACGTAGCAACCAATGGTTAAATCCAGGATTGAGATGAAAATGTGAAAATAATGGAATGTAATAGACAAGGTGGTGAGGTGATAATAGCAAGGATGAGGAAGATAAGCCTATAAATCCAAAGCTCATAAGACTTTCTTAGCAAAGCATAACTATACATCAAAAGGGCCCCAACCTGGGTGTAGAAATGATAAGCAGGGCTACAGAGAAGAAAAGACTATAGCATACCATATGAGGCTCAATAGACTAGCAACGGTCTAATATATCAATTAAGGTGATAAAGTATAAGGCTAACCGAAATGATGGCCACCCATCCTGCGACCATAGTCTCAAATGTAATACTTCTTCAGTTGATCCACATTGGTAGGCTATGAAAACTAGTTTCCATCTAAGTCGGTCAACCATGCGGGCCCTTCTGGAGTCAACTCTCGAATAACATAAGGCCCACTCCAACTAGGTCTAAACTTCCCTCTGGGATCTCTAACCAAACTTCTGAGAATCCTCAAAACCAAGTTCTATTTCTATAATGGTCTACACTTAACCCGTTTCCTAAAGACATGAGTCATCTTCCTCTGATAAGCCTGAACATGATCCGCTGTTCTCAATCTCCTCTCATATAAAAGGTTAAGCTGATCAAATCGATCCTTGGCCCACTCTGTCTCAGAAATATGATACTCGAGAGCTACTCTCAATGAACCCATCTTTGTCTCGATTGGCAAAACATCCTCCATACCATACACTAGAGAATAAGGTGTAGCTCCTATAGAGGTACGAAAAAAGGTACAATATGCCCACAATGCAAAATGGAGTTTCTCTGACTAATCTCGAGAAGTCTCAACCATCTTTCTCAAAATCCTCTTAATGTTCTTATTTGTTGCCTCTACTGCCCCATTAGTTTGTGGCCTGTATGTAGATGATCTGTGATGTTGGATGTTATACCTCTGTAACAAAGTATCCACCTCAGTTCAGAAATGCACCCCTCTATCTGAAATCATCTCATAAGGAACCTCATAACAACAAATGATGTGTGACCTGATGAAACTAGTAACTCTAGCAGATGTCAACCTCGCATATGATGCAGTCTCCACCCACTTGGTGAAATAATCTATGGTGACAAGAATGAACTCATGACCACTGGAAGATTTTGGTGAAATCTTCTCAATAATATCAATACCCCATATTGAAAATGGCCATGGTGAGGTCAAAATGTGTAACGCTGATGGTTGTGCATGAATGAGATCACTGTGAATCTGACACTCTGGCCATTTATGAACAAACCGACAACAATCTGTCTCTATAGTCAACCAGAAATAACCTATCCTCATAATCTTACGGGCTAGCATGTGTCTTTCCATGTGTTGACCACAAACTCCTGCGTGAACTTCTCTCATCATACGGTCTGCGGAATCTCGATCTAAACACAATAGAAACATACCATTAGTTGATCACCTATATAAGTTGTCTCCACAAATCATAAATCTAGTGGCCAACTACCTCAATGCTCTCCTATCCTTGGTTGTGCCTACTTCAAGGTATGTGCCAGATATGAGAAACTGATAAATGTCATGATACCAAGGTAGATCATCCTGGACTTTTGTTTCTCCAATCAAACAACAGTAAGCGAGTGTAAACCTTAACTCGATCAACAACGGATGTACAACCACATCAATCAGAATGTCTACAGAAGAAGCTAGAGTAGCTAAGCCGTCAACAAATCGGTTCTGCGCTCTAGGCATATGAACATATCTCAAGTCATCAAACTTCCCAACCAGTACCTCTAAATAAGCGTGATACGACCTAAGCTTTATATTCCTAGTCTTCCAATCTTCCTGAATCTGAGTACCAGATTGGAGTCACCAAATACCTTAATCTGTCTAATGCCAAGCTCCAATGCAGTCTCTAAACCAAGGATACAAGCCTCATACTCAACTATATTATTCATGATAGGATGTCGATCAGAGAATGTCAAATGAACGAACCTCGAAATATTATCATCCTGAGGGGATACCAACAGAACACCTATCCCATACCCTAATTGATTGGCTGCACTATCGAAGTACATGCACCATCTTGATAAGTTAGTCATAACAACGAACTCCTCATCTGGAAAATCATCATCAACTGGTCTATCCTCATGTGTCGGTAGTAAGGCTATGTGATTGACGACAATACTTCCCTTAATAGACTTCTAAGAAACATAATGAATATCAAACTCTGTCAAAAGTACGAGCCATCTCATCAGTCTACCAGTCAATACAGGTCTGTCAAATAAGTATCTCAACGAATCTAAAGAGGGATATCAAGTGCACTAAATACTCTGTCATGTAATGCCTCAATCTTTTGGTAGCCCAAACTAGTGCTAGGCAAAGACGCTCAATCATAACATATTTCATCTCATACTCCAACATCCTCTTACTCAGATAGTTAATAGCTCGCTCCTTCCCTAAGTCATCAAGTTGAGGTAACATACATCCCAAGGCCATGTCTGAAATTGAAAAATATAGAAAAAGTGGACGTTTTGACATGAGAGACACTAAAACAGGAGGAGAAAACAAATACTCCTTAATCTTCTCAAATGCAAACTAACAATCATCATTCTAAATTGTTGGCTAGTTTTTCCTCAAAAGATGAAAGATGGGCTCACATATGTTTGTCAATTTGGCTATGAAATGATTGATGTACTGTAACCTGCCTAGAAAACCCCTGATCTCTTTCTCAATCTTTAGCACATGCATGTCAAGTATGGCTTTGATCTTATCTGGGTCAACCTCTATGTCTCGCTCACTGACCAAAGAAGTCACTCCAAATGTGCACTTCTTGTGATTCAGGCTCAATCTGAATTTTCAAATCATCTCAAAGAATCTTTTTAGAGTTGCTAGGTGACTTATTCTACCTCGGGATTTCACAATCATATCATCTACATAAACTTCAACATCCCTATGCATCATGTCATGAAACAAGGTAGTAGCGATCCTTTGATAAGTGGCTCCGACATTCTTCAACCCAAATGGCATAACCCTGTAACAGTAGGTACCCCACTTGGTAATGAAAACTATTTTTTCCATATCCTCTTGAGCCATCAAAATCTTATTACACCCTGAAAACCCATCCATGAAAGACAACATCGAATGGCCTGCGGTGCTATCGACCAACAAATCAATACGTGGAAGAGGAAAGTCATGTTTAAGGTTGGCTTTATTAAGGTCTCTGAAGTCAACACAAACTCTAGCTTTGTCGTCCTTTTTGGGAACAAGGACAACGTTAGTCAACCACTTTGAATACTCAACCATAGATATAAATCCAACATTGGGTTATTTCTGAATCTCATATTTCATATGTAGACTCCAATGTGGGTGTAATTGCCTTAATTTCAACTTAACTAGTTTGGCATGTTGTAGGATAGGTAAGTGGTGCTGGACTATAGAGGGATCAAGACCAGACATGTCCTCATATGACCATGCAAAGACATCCAAGTATGACCTGAGTGAATAAATAAGTCTGTTACTTTCATCTATAGATAGGGGTGAACCAATCTTTAGCTCTATTGGCTGGTTCTCTGTGCCAAAATCAATAGTCTCAATACCCCATATAGCAGGTGAAACTCTCTCATCTATGAGATTAGAGTCATGATCAAAAGAGTCTCTATCTGAATCAGGTTGTGCAATCTCATCATCTATATCAAATATCTATGGAGTGGGTGAGTGGGGTGTAGATATAAAAATATTATCACAAGAGACAGGCGAATACTCAAATCCATAAATGAAGTAATAGAAACATCATCAGAGCGGGAGACAAATCCCAATAAAACATCAAAAGAAAGAGGTGGGTCCACAAGGTCGAACGCTCCATCAACTGGGCTAACAGTGTCCTCAAACAAACTATCATCATCCTCTAAAAGCTCTAGAATAGGAATAGTTTAGGTTTCCTCAACAACCTCAGTGGTAAATACCCCAAACATATCAAATGGTGAAACAGGTTGAAGCTGAACAATACTGGTAATCTAACTCATGGTCATCATGTCCATCTCATCTCGATACTCATCATGGGGAACAATTCCATCAATCATCTCAATAGGATCAAAAGTAAACCCAGTTAGAAATAGGTCATCCTCACTATGACTGATTTGAAGTACTGGCTCGGAAGAGGCAAACATATCTCTGGTAGACTGTACTGTGATGACCTGCCCATCATGAATGAACTTCTCCTTCTGATGAAGGGAAGAAGGAATAACTCCCGCTTTATGAATCCAAGGTTGACTTGGTAGCAGGTTAAAGGATATAGGAATCCTCAAAACCTAGAACAAAGTAGAAAATGTGACTGGACCAATCAGTAAATCAATCACCAAGGTACCCATAACCTCTCTCTTAGTGTTATCAAACGCTTTGACTGTCTAAATAGAATGACCAAAATCTGAAAGTGCAAAACCAAAGGCTATAGTAGTGGCTAAAAGGCAGACGTTCAGGACTGAGCCATTGTCTAACAGGACAAATGGAACTCTATGGCCTGAACAACCAACTGTGATATATAGAGGGCGTATGTAGTCTAAGCCTTCAGGTGGCAAATTGTCATCTGAAAACATAATGTAAGTGGCCCTACTGGCCGTCATCATATGAATCAACCCATCTGGAGTGGTTGTAGTCTCTACCCTGGTCTAACTCAAGGCTCGAATCAAAACATCTCTATGAAGACTGGATGATGCCAATAAACTCCAAATAGAAATACGATCCTAGGTGCTCTGTAACTGTCTCAAAACATCATCATCATATCTCCTAACCTCCTCATGAGAGGCTACACCCTCAAATAGTCTAACTGTTGGTGGTGGTGGCTAAGCTATCCTCCCACTACGAGTCACAATCTGTATATCTTTTTCCTTTGAATCATCATCCTTTGGCCACAAAGTGAACATGACAAAGGTATCTTGACGTCTAATAATCAAAGGTGTAGAATGAGTCAATTGGAACGGTGCCCCATCTGGGATTAAAATGAACGGTGTGGGAACCTGAGGACCCAATGAAACCCAATCAATCTCATAACTATCATGCAAAACAATCGGCTTGGGTAATCCATCATCTCAACTCAACATATGTATATTGTCATTCTCTATAAGGTCTATGTGATGGATATCTCCTTGAGGTGGAGGCATTGCATGTGTAGAATGGGCAGGAAGAGGGTTAGTGGTTACACTTGGTTGTCCCAAGCTAACCAAACCCTGGTTTATCAAATCCTGAATAGCATGTCTCAGAGCGTTGCAGTGGTCCGTGTCATGCCCTGGTCCCCGATGATAAGAACAGTGTAAGTCTAATATGAAGTGATGCGGTACTGACTGAGGTATTGGCTTGGGTGCCAATGGAGTCAATAATCCACCCTCCATGAGCTTCTAAAAAGCTCGACTCAAAGGCATACCCAACTTAGCAAACTGATGTGATGGCCTCTACACATAAGTAGTGGTCTGTGGAGCTCGGGGTCGAGTGTATAGGGCAGGAGGTCTCTCTGTGACATATGCAACAAAAACAGGCTGTGAGACTGGATGTAAATAAGTAGGAGTTATGGGTCTGGAGGGAGTAGGTGGCCTATAGTGCACATGAGGTGATGGTGGGTAGTAGAATCCAAAGGTCTGCCCAACTATTTGATAGCGTCTAGGAGGTCTCATCCATGCTAAATTGATAACACCAACATCTCCTGATCTCTGTCCTCCTAAAAGTTTCTTCCCCTTAGAGTCTGTAGGGAAAGACTCGAGCCATAAACCTCTAGCTGTGTCCTCCTCTATACCATATAAAGCCTATACCAAATATCCAAAATTTGTATAAGGAAATCCTATCAAGTGGCTAGCAAACTTAGGCTGTAAGCTCCTCATGATCATACTAATATGCTCATTCTTTGAAGGACGATCAATAATTTGTGAAATTTTTTCCCTCCAACGGGAGATAAATGAGGTGACTAACTCATCTGGCCTCTATTTCAAAGCCTCTAACTTTATCCTCAAAACATCAATGACAGTGTTAAATGCAAACTATCTCAAAAACTCCTGGGCCAGATCATCCCAAGTCTGGCGGGGTGATACATACAATGAAGCAAACCAACACTATGTCACACCACTCAAGGACACAGGGAAAAGCATAACCATCTAGGCCTCATCCAGTCTATGGGCCCTCATAACCGTATTGTAAAGCCTCAAATGGATGCAAGGATAGCTTATGCTCGTGTATCTCTCAATCTCAGGCATCCTAAGCTTGGTCGGTAAACTGGTCACTGGTGCTCCATCAAGATCCTCCCAAGTAATAGCTCCATCTGAAGTCCTTATTTGTCTCATCATCTGCTCAAGTTTATCCATACGGGCATGCGGGTTCTTTGAGATCAGGGTAGACACTATGACAAGAGGTGGGACAACCTAAGTTTGACTATGTAAAGTAAATGGTATAGGTTGTGAGGTCGACTGACTAAGTGGAGGGGGTAGTGGTACTATAGGGTGGTATGAGGCACCCTCCTGAATCGGTACCTGTTGGGCCTGCTACCCATCTATCCTCTGACCAAGGTTAGCTATAGCCTCTTAGATCGAAGCCATGGTTGTAGCAAAATGGTCTACGATAACTATCTATGAGTCTATATCTCTCTGATCTAATCTCTGGTCTGTCTGGTCTGATACTCTAGTCAATCTACCTCCAACTCTAATCCACAAAGGCGAACCCAGATTGGTCACGGTAAACCTTTCTACAATATGGAAACATTGGACAAGGTACAGTACGAAGGTGACTCTATAGGAATCAACTGATAAGTGCAGAGAAATATAACCCAAATGCACTCAATCTGATACCCATCTCTAATCATACCAAAATGAGACTACGGAGAGTATAACTAAACCCAATTGTGACCAAGGCAGCTTTGAAGGTCCACAGATGCACCCACGTGTAGGAATGATATCTTAATTGGATCTAGGCTAGCCTACAAGGTTGAGGTGGCTCTATAAGATAAAATGGGTGGGTTAAAGGATCCCTAGGAGAAGCGATCGTACCCTCCAACGATATGCAACCCTCTACACGTTTCCAAGGAGACGAGGTGCTTCCATACAAGGTGGTTATCACCTCCACAAAAGCACTTGCTCACTTTCCTAGGAGGTTTCCTAACGGTGAAGGCTCTCTCATCTCTCAACACTCAGGGATGATCTAAAGTGCACAGTGAAGGATGTGGGTGCATCCGAAAAACCTAAGATCTAAAGTGAGATAGTAAACAGAGACAAACAATCATACAATCATGCAGGAACAAGAGTTGTCATGTAACAAGTAGTCATACCAAGCAGATAGGTATCATACAAACAAAGTCCTATCTAACATATGTGAGAGTAAATCATGTTGAAGAGAGCAAACAATCAAGTGATCATTTGAAGTAATCAAACATGTTAAGATAACAAACCAAACAAGCAAGCAGATCGAATCACTTTGCCTAAAAAAATGGTACCATCTAATCAACCAATTAAACACCACATTTTCCTCAACTAGTGTTCAAGCTTGATCCTCAAGATCCCCAATGGAGTCGCCAATTTGTGGACCCACATTTTTCACATGTGTCCCCACTCAATGGAAAAACTCGTTTTTATTGTTGAAAAATTAGTTTTGGATAAGTTGGAGTCGCCACTTATTTTATTTTATATTAAAAGAAAAAATAAAACAAGAAAGAAAACCTTAAAAAAGTGACTCCATAGTTTTGGAAAAGCAAGTCTTGAAAAACCCGAGTCTTGTTTCAAATATCCAGTTACCTATTGGAAAGGTACCTCTAAGAGGTAGCACACATCAAAGCCCCAAAGAGGTCTCTAATGACTAAGTTAAGAGGAATGCAGTAATTAATTAATTGATTGAGGGTACCTAGGAAAACTAAGGTGATTTCAGAACTAACATACCAATCCAGAAAGTCCAATCATGATCATAAAAGAGAGTCAAATTATGTACCTGAACTACTTCTCAAGCATTATCATAAAACATCAAAGTTAATATAGAAATATAGCACATAACAGTTGTTTTATCCAAGCGAATCAAGCGTACATCTAAGCACCCAAGAATCACATCAAGTATGAATATAGTCATTAATAGCATACGTGTCTATAGAGCTCTTGAAAGTAAGTGTGGAGGAGCGTACCTGGATAGCAAGCTAAAATGCCTCAATAGGAAACAAGGTTGCTTAATAACAGGTGCAAAATAATCTCATGTACCACAAAGAGGAAGCGCAATCAATCAAATATCAAGCAAACAACATTGAAGAGAATATCGTGGATGTCGGGCCCTCACCAAAGCCCTAATTAATTTTGCATGAATTGATTCTATGAATTCCATTATTTGGAATCACTAAATTTGTTCATGCTTGTTAAAAATCAACAAAATCATGAAAATAGTTAAAAATCAAAGAAAATAATGAAAATACCTGCCTGAAGGAAGGTGGTAGCAAAAGATTTTTTGAAATTTTAATGTCTATGAGCTCCTAAGGATGGGATTTTAAAGAAACCTGGAGTTATTTAATGGAAAAGATTTTGAAATCCAGATTAAAAATGTGAAAATTCATAAAAAAGAAAAAAAGTAATAAGAGGAGGATGGTGTGCACCAATGTGACAACTGTATGGGTAGAGCCTGGAGATGTGACTGAGGTTGCCTTGTTGGTGTTGAATCTCTAACTACATTCTGCTATATTTTAGCACTTTTCGTGGCTCCATATTTTTCAAAGTTTTGGTGATTTCTGGTGAGGGATGAAGAGTTCCAGCAAACTTGAGTTGCTCTTGAGAAGTACAGACCCTAGAGTAATCAGATTTCCATATTTGTGTCTCTCTTGGATCCATGAGCTCAAACCAATACATAATAGGTCACCGGAGTGAGACTAATATGGTATGGGAAATGGTTCATTGTCCTGATGAGGAGAGTTCATGAAGCAAAACTAGCTACAACTCTTCACTTTACTACGAACTTGAAGAAGTTACTGAGTGGGGATTCTAGTGGGCATTTGATATCAAAGACATTACTGGAAGAGAGCTTGAGAGCTTCATTTAATCATGTGTGATAGTAGAAATTAACAGGAAATGATAATTCCAGCTATTGCTTAATTGGGGCAGCTGCAATTCTTGTTCTATACATGACTGGCATTTTGAATCTATTATTTGGTCTGAGAGTGAGGAAGCCACAATGAGATCGCTATAAAAGGGTCAATTTAGTCGTCTGATTGATTCTAAAGCTAGCCAGACATCATCACTGAGTCTCTGATGTGATCGGAATAAGGAAAATATCGTGGCAGCCTTCTTTTATGCTTGAGTCCCCAAAAAATTCAAGATGTAGCCATCCACTCATCCCATATGATGTGTGTCTTATTGAGTGTCTCTTCTTTACTCAATGGCAATTGCTCATGCAATGGCGTGCGATGGACCTTGTGTATGGCAGAATGTTGAGAAGAAAAATCCTAAGAGAATGTGTGGCCTCTTTCCTAGTGGATGCATGATATGCATGCATATTTGAAGATGAGGACATGACTCATTTTCTAGAAATTTGTGGTGATGATAGTAGTCTCCTCAACAATCCCCATTATGAATGTCTACTGCCTCCATGTGTGCTGCTTTTTTTTATAAAAAAAAAAAATAAAAATAAAAATCTTCTTTCCTCTTACCTTTGGCTGTGATCTACCCCAAAAATTAATCCCATTCAACGTGTAAGTTTGTGCATGGTGATGTCTGAAGTCCTGTGGATGTAGCCCCGTCCAAAAATTAGGTGATAATCTGCTTCCAAAAGTCGTCCTAAGCATGATTCCCCTTCCCACTAAGTGGTGTGTGGTGTCTTACTGAATCCTTCACAAAGCTAGAATAATGATGCACCCTCACGGTTTGTATATCATGCAACCTCCATCATCTACGGAAGAAACATGACAACCAACATGTGGAAGCTCCTTGGAAAATCCTTTTATGGCAGCTTTTATTATTCTCTTCAATGGGCAGTCTATGTCGGCCTGAATCCTAGGGTATTGCTATGTACTAACTTCTTCTCACCTAGATGAATGTGTGATGTAGATTTTTTGTGGCCCCCAAAATTCTGGTTTGTGCATGGTTCTCCCTTTTGAAGGTAGCGCGTGTGCTCCGAGTCTGGTGGAAAGTGGCAACCCACTTTGTAGAGAATTTGTGGTTGTTGGTCCTTAGAGGATCAATGATGCAGTCGTCCTCTCTTGCCCTTAATGTGCATCTTAGTGCTCAATGATGTGTGTTTGTCCTCTCGATGGTGGGGAATACGACTATGTGCTTCAATCCTTATCAACATGGCAGCTCGCGTGTCAATCCTCCAATCATGCGTACTGTATATATCTTTCTCGGGCCGTGCATGGAACTTTTTTAATCCTAATATGCTACGTAACCCTCACATCTCCAAGTTGCAGCCCACGTTTCCCCCCCTCAAATTCCTAAATTGTGTGCATGTTTTTCTGGTGTGTCTATGCCCTAGAGAATTTCCACCATTTTGATAGTCTGAAACCTTTGAAAGTCTTATGTCACTTCCTGGGTCACTTTGATAGTGACGCGTTGTGCCTGGGATATGGTTGAAAGAATGGTAATATACCAGATGGTGAATGAATGGGTCACCTAATGAACATTGAGAGAGTCTTTCAGCCAACATTGGATGTCATTATCAAAAGAGTACTCTTGAAGTCCATAGTTCGGCCTTTGTTGTCTAACGACATGTCATTCTCAAGAATCTGATGCATCATGTTCAAGACGTCATGTTAAGCCTTCTCAATTTTGCCAAAGAGAACCATAGTGTAAGGTCGGAGTCCAATAACTCCAGTCAATTAACCACCTTCAGTATAACCTACATAACCAGGAGGTAACCCAATCAGCATGCAAAAGTCCAACATAAATAACCTAACTACTGCTCGATGTTGGGATACATCAGAGAAAAATCCTGGGCCTATCTCACATTTTCCATGCATTGATGACTCCTCGATCATACCCAGCCACGACGTAATAGTTTACTCTTCAACCAATAGATGTAGAATATTTATGAAAAAGCCATGTCGAAAAAAACATGATGAAATCTTTCCCACACTTTTTGAAGTCAATATTGTAATGTCATCTAGATTTCAACTCTTATGTTTTCCACCATTTGCAATGGATTGAAGAGCATATAAAATCTAATTTACTAGCACAACATCCAACCTTAGAGAGACAGTTTAAGATGATATGCACACCTCCAAGCATGCAAGAGAAAAGAGACAGAGCTAAAAGTGCACAGTCATACGTGCTGAATTAAGTCATCAAATATTAGTGTACAAAGTACGAATCAAATGTTGTCCAATGTGTAAAAATAGTGAAAGTATGCCTAAACGATGCCCAAATCACAAACAAGAATGTAAGAATGAAATAAAAAAAGATCCCAAAGCTCCATATCATGTCTTCTCAATGGGCTTAATGGAACTGGTGGGGAAACCAAAGAATGAGATTATAACAATGGGCAAACAAAAATAGGATCAGATAGCCAGAGTGAATCCGGAGTTATGCATAATTTTCGAACAAAATCACATAAGCAACAGATGAAACCAAACCACAAATAACATACACGCAATATATGATCAAAAGACCGCTATAATCCATGCGCAAATCAAATAACAGTATCCAAAATAAATTGCCAAGAAAAATGAGCAGAAGGAAATATGAAGATGAACAGGGAGTCAAAAATATCTATACCCGGAAAACTCCCATTTGTTTTTTTTTTTCTGGCTGTTTCAGCTCATTTTTCTGTTTTGCTTTCCTTTGTCTTGCTTGTCGTCTTCTCTTCGTTTTTTTCCTTTCGCTTCCCTTCTACCCAAGTCTTCTTCTCACAAAAAACCAAAAACCCTTTTGATCTCCTCTCGTATCTTTTTTTTTTTTTTTTCTTAGCCTCCAGAAAAACCCATCTGTTTGTGCTTTTTATAACAATTGGCAGTTGTTCCACCTCAGGAGTCTTCTTCTCTCCGAATTCTATGTTTCATCCACTAGAAAAAACCCTTTTAAATTAAATAATAATAAAAAATCCATCCATATCATGTAAGGAGTCCCATATTTTCCAAAAACTTCTTCATCCTTATTTTAACTCTTCGGAAAAGTTCCTTTCCTTTTCAAAGTTTTACCAATTTCAAAATTCTTTTTCCTCAGTTGATAGATTTTCCTATAAAAACGTCAAATTATTAAACTAAATAAATGAATAAATAAATAAATAAATAAGAGAATGATAAAATAATAATGATAAATAAATGAGTAAACAACAAGATAATAAACAAATATACAAATAAACAAATAAATAATAAATAACTAAATAAATAAAAGTGATTGATAACAATGAAAATAAATAAATAAATAAAAATATAATAAATGATTAAATAAAAGTGATTGATAATAATAATAAAAATCAATAAATAAGTAAATGAGATAAATGAGCCACGCAATCATACAAGTCACACTAAGAATGTCTAATAGGCCAAGTGTACCTAAGTGGGCCTAAGTGAGCCTAAGCGGGCCTAAGGTGGTGCTTTATGGGTCGGGTATACCTATATAGGCCTAAGGTGAGACTAGGTGGGCCTAACTAAGTCTAACCTAAAGTGCACCTAAGTGAAGCCTAATCTAAACTTAAAGGGTAACCAAGGTCATAATGTGGAGCCAAATAAACCCCTTAACCAAAGTCTCCAAAGTGGCTAAAAAAAAATAAGCTACATAAGTAGTAATGAGTCGTCAAAGAACTACTGTGGAGCACTGGAAGTGAACTTAAAGACATGTACTAAAGAGACAAAATGGAGAGTCTAAAGCCCTTATGCACAAAAGTAAACCTAGAGTCAATCCAACCCTCATAATTCGTGCCAACAAGGTATATGAGCTTAGAGCGGGGACCATTGGGACCTATAGGAATGTTAGCTTCCTCAAAATCCAATTTTAAAGTTGATTCAACATCCCACTATAGAGAATCAATTGAATTCCAGTATCTTATGTGTGAAATCAAGGTTTGATTAATCTCGATTTTGATGATAACAAAATAGGGTTTGGAACTAATGATTATATTTCAAGTGTAATTAGGTAAGAAGATTTCCAAAATGACAATCACAAAAACAAAATCAAGCCAAAGGAAAATCAATAAGAAGAAGAAGACTTCAAAGAGAAGCGTTTTTCAAGATGTAAGCTTCATAGGATTTCTTTGTAACGTTGTTAGTGCACTAGGTTTTTCATGCATTACATTATTAATTTATGCACCAAAATCGTCCAAAAGTAAATTTTATTTTAAATCCTTTAAAATTGGATGATTTCATATTTTCAACTAAAACCTTATGTCAAATGTTTTTCAAATTTGTTTAAAAGGTTTTAAAGTTGAAATATATGGTTGTTGAGCCAAAAATGACTCAACCGATTGAACCAAATTAGGAACCGATCGACCTATTCAGCTCAACTGGTTGAGGGGTGCAAAAACCTTCTCTTTATTCCAGAATGCTTGTTCAATTGGTCAAGGTTGAACCTCAACTGGTCGATGTCTAGTTGAGGACCGGTCAAGGGCGATCGAGGTCCAACGGTCACTTATCAAGCATTAAATGCTAATGCCTAGTCAATCGCTTGACCCCAAGCTCGATCGAGCGAACCCCCGATGGCTAGTTTAGTCGTTTTCCTTTATAAAAAGACCTTCAATCTTCATTGTTTCAAGAGCTTAACCTTCCTAAACATTTCTTGAATATATTTGAGCCTTAGAATAGTGTTTTTTAGTGCACCATTATTCTAAAACTTGCATATCTTTAGTGCACCATTAAATCCTAGTTTTCTTGTATCTTTGAGCCTAAAATTTTGTACTAGAATTTTGTGAAATTATTTGTATATCTTTGAGAAGAAGAATCTAAGTGTGAGGTATCACTTACGGATTCTCAAGTGTGAGATATCACTTGAGGGGTTGTTCAGGAGTAGGGTATCTCTTGCGGATTATAAAGGATGCTTGGAGCCAAAAGTCCAAGATGGTGGATTGGAACCATAATCCAATTGTATTGCTTGAAGGCTTGGTTAGGAAGCTTTGAAATTATGGAACCTCAAGCTTCGGATTGAAGCTAGAGGAGAGTGGACGTAGGCCGGGTTGTGTTGAACCACTATAAAAATCTTGTGTTTACATTTCTCTTCCCTACTCTTTTACTTTATATGCAATTGTTTTTATATTGTTTTATTATATATTTGCATATAATTGTCTTTTGCATTCCTATGATTTAAATTTTTCAAAAGAGACCATCACTCTATTTACCCCCCTCTAGGGTGATTACCTTAGGTTGGATTAACCTAATTTTTCTAACATTATGTAAATAACAATAAGACACCAAGTGCTCGACTTCGTGACCCACTATCCATTGTGTTCAATCTCCCCATTAATTAGTGTCCGTAGTTTAACAAGGTGAAGGCTATCAACCTTTCAAGCCTACCTCTACCATCCTTAAGTTATAGATCCTCCAATTGTGTGTTCAATTAACATATCTTAGCTCTCAAAGAGCCTATGAAATATCTAGGACAAATGTAATATATTCTTGGGATTATGGTCCTTAGGGACCATAAGAATAGAAAACTCGTGCTATCTCAAGTTACCTACATAGATAAGCTTTTGGTCAAGTATGTGATGCAGGATTCCAAGAAAGGTTTGTTACCTTTTAGGCATAGAATTCCCTTTTCTCAAGATCAGTGTCCTAAAACACTTGAGGAGAAAGAGCACATGCATCCAGTACCCTATGCCTCTATAGTGGGTAGTCTTTTGTATGTGATGTTATGTACTAGGCCAGATATTTACTTTAAAATGGGTATGGTGAGTAGATATCAGTCTAATCCAGGTCTATAATATTGAACAGCTTCCAAGCATATACTCATGTATCTTGGGAGAACGAGGGATTATGTGCTTGTGCTTTAAAGTATTAAGATAGTTTAGAGGATGACATGATGGTTGACAAGATACCTTATGTGGAGAACCTGGTAGATCTTTTCACTAAGACATTGACAGGAAGAATCTTTATTGGTCATAGGAATAACATAGGTTTCAAATGAGTATCTGGCATGATACTTTAAGGGCTAGTAGGATAATGTTAGGATAGAGTCATTAAAAGCATGACATGATGTAATAAAATTGGAATTCATTATTTATTCAATGATGTTCCATTGTCACTTTTATCTATCCTCATTCCATATATTATACCTTATGAGCATTGTTGCTCTCATATTTTGCATTATGTGTGCAAAGAATCAACTGAACTCCAGTATCCTATGTAAAAAACAATGAGACATGATTCATTCCCAATTGGTGTATCAGCTGATTCATGTCCTCTCAATGGTCCCCGACAACGACGCCATTTGATTCGTTCCCAATTGGTGTATCAGCTGATTCATGTCCTCTCAATGGTCCCTGACAACGATGTCATTTGATTCGTGTCCAGCTGGTGTTCCTTGATTGTGGTCCTTAGACGGGAGTAATCAACAAAATTTATAACCTATTACACCATGTACTAGGAGAACCTCAACTAGCATAGCATAGTGGCTATAGGATCGTTCACTGGGATGAGTTTTTACTTCACAATTGATATTAATTCAAAGATGAATTGGTGTCTTTTCATTTCAAAGTTAGCTTTAAAAGAAAACATAAAGATGTTTGAAAAATGATTGGTTTTAAGCTAACAAAAAATAATAGTAACTGAAATTACTAATAAAGAAAAGCGTTTCTTGGAGTTTCAGATCACTAGGCTCAGGTTCCTAATACAAAAGGAGAGTTCCGGTCACTTGTTTCTTTTCCTCGCATTGGGGATTTAACATATAGTTATTTCCCGAACCGGTGTGGTATAGATGCTTCCCTTTAATGGGTTCAAACATTAAATCCCTCCCACTGATTCATCTTGCAATGGCTCGTGCCTCTCACCTAGCATTTGCCATTCAAGGTGATCCTTAACCTTGGATTATCTTTCAAAAGCTCGCAGGAAATAACTAATGGATTTCTCCTTGGAGTCCAAAAGCTTACCAAGTGTTGGCTATTCTAGAAAATCCTACCTTCAAACCACCTTCCAAAGACTCGCAAGAGATAAACTAGTGCATCTCCATGGACGGAGATCACTTGCCTTACCAAGTGTTGGCCCAGGTGAATTGAAGGCGTTTTAAGTTAACTAAAAAGATAAAAACCATTAACGGGTCACACTTTCTCTTCATTAAAAGCTGAAACAACAAAACTTCCAATTTTGCATTCGAAAACTTACCCGGCTTTCTTCACTCCAAGAGACAAAAGGCCTAGCCACTCATCCTTTGAGGAAACATCCTCAGAGTTTGTTTGGCTAGAAATAAAAATAACAAGAAAACAAAAATATGAAGGAAAAGTAGAGCAAGTGCTCTGTAAAATATATTTCTTCTATTATCCTCCTCTCGTCGGATTACATATATGATCAATATGATGTATCTTCCATTCTTTACATTGGTTCAAAGATATATATAGAGAAGATATTTTCTAAGAAATATCCCAATAATATCTTTGACTGATTACAAGGAGAAAATATCTTGAGAAAAAAATATAACTAAGTCGGTTGCAAATATCTGAGTTTACATAGGTGGATTTCGCAAGGTGATTCACATGTTGAATTATCCATTTTGCAAGTTTAAACTTTGATTTTGCAAGTTGAATTTGTGAATTTGCAACTTGGAGGTGATTTCACAACTTGGAGATGATTTGCAACTTGATTCGTAGCTTGGAGGTGATTTCGCAACGTGGTTCAATTTCGCATCCAAGGGGCATTTTCGCAGGCCATTTCACAGCTGCGAAATGGGATTGTGGGGCTGCGAAATGGGCTTTGGGCTGCAAAATTTTCGCAGCTCATTTCGTAGCTGTGAAATTTTCGCACAGCTTGATGCGATTGTCTTCAAATGGCCATAACTTCTTCGTTTCAACTCCGATTCGTGCACCGTTTGAAGCGTTGGACTCCTGACTTCCCAAGATTCAAAACAACATATAGTATGAATAAAATGGACTTCAAGAAGTACTCGAAATGTGTCCAACAGTTGCTTTCCTCTTGAATTCTTCATGTTAGATTTCTCTCTTTTTCCTCCTTGCATTCTTGATTTGGCTTTGGCAAAGGACTACAAAGCTCCAAAGCTTGAATTATTCATGTAAATGAGCTTCCATTTTCTTTGCCATGGATTATATAAAGCTTTCCCTCATTCTTGGATTGCTTTGGTGATAAAAAAGCTATCAAAAACACCAAAACTTAACACAATTTGATTAGAAACGATTGCAAGGGTCCTTAACATGCCAATTGAGTTAAAATGTAATAACTACTACTCAAAAGTGTTTAAAAGATTTAATTACAAGCTATAAAATAGCACTTTTTGAGTAGTAATCAAGACATCAAGTGCTCGGGTCCGTGACCTATTATCCATTGTGTTCAATCTCATAGTCTAACAAGGTGAAAACTATTAGCCTTTCAAGACCACCTCTACTATCATTGAGTTACAAATCCTTCTATTGTGTGTTCAATTTACATATCTTAGCCTTCAAAAGAGCCTATGTCAAGTTCCACTTAAGGAACTACTATGGTTATAGTTTCCATGAACACACCTTCTTAGGATTACCTAAGGGAATACACTATCTCAATCTCAAGAGATATCATGATGTCTCTATTGAGAATACCTATTGCCATCAACTTCCATCAACAATAACCCAATCCATAGGAAATATATGATTAGCTTACAATCTCACTTATAAATCAAAGTCATTGCTAACATTAGCACAAACTCGATATTTTCTCAAGGTTGAGAGACAACACAATGAAGCAGGTTGGTGAGGTCATGACTACTTGACAACCTCAAGTCATGACTCATTATAAGTCCTATCCAATGTATAACCCTACACACTAGTGCACTCACCATGGGAAACCCATCGTGATAGCTAAGACTAGTCATCCCTCCAATTAGGAGGTGGTGCACTACAACCTCTAATGGGTTGCCTAGACCCATGAATCGGTTGTGAACAAGTCATCTATTTACAAGAAACCCATGACTTAGATATTTTGTGCAAGTCCTAATGCACCTTGATGCACACAACTAGGATGTCATCTCACACTCCATATGGAAAGAATCGAACCTACTAGACACATTACCTCGATCTAATCAAAGTGTCTTAATATATTTATCTCATAAGTTATCTGATTCCGCCTTAAATTTATTGAATTTATCAAAGACATCATATTTCCTATCTTTATATCCAAAACTAAAGTATTTATCAACAAAATGATCAAATACCCATACTTTCCATATATAAACACAAAAAGGTTCATATACGTGAGTATGAACAAACTCCAAACATTCTTGGGTTCCAAGTCCTTTAAAAATAAAGTGGCCTTTTGGTCATTTTACCATTTATATAGGATTCATAAACTGAAAGATCTTCTGGATTAGGAAGGTCTAGACTTAATTAGTATTTGGATCCTATATAGATTAATATGACATAGGCTTTAGAAGCCAAATGTTTGATTAGTGCTAGGTTCTTTCTTTTAGTGAGATCTAACTATTCTCATTACTTGGCAAAGTGATAATGGAGTCTCACATAAAAAAAAAAAAGGTAATACCTCCCACTAACTTGCACCACTAATCCTGCAACTAAACATAAGGTAAGGACAATCCCATCATGTGACCTTCTCACTTGTTGAAAACCCTATAAAGAACTACAAATAGTGGGCTTGGAATCTATCCACCACAATTGGTGAAATCCACCACTATGTATTCAACAACGAGAACATGTTGTGCACTTCCCTATCCTTAGGCACTCCAAGAATTCCTTTTCTAGTGTCTTAAATGGTCACAAAGGAATTATTGCCCTTGAGTTTGTTCTCTCATTCATTTTCTTGAACTTTCCTTATTTGGTGTTGTTGTTGTTATTCTTCTTCTTAGTAGAAGATCCTGAAGAACCTTGACTTCTATATGAACACCCTTCCACTCTTTGAGAATCTTCTTACCCATCCCAAAGGGACCTGGTAAGATCTTTAAGATAACATGAATCCTGGTGTTAATAATAGTCTTAAGGGCAACTTGTCTAATTGACTTGCCCTTATCACCAATAACCCTTGCAACTTTAAAGAGAATATCATAGACTATGACAATAGACATGTGTTGCTTTCGCAACACATTATCTAAAGACCCAGGTATGAAAGACTAAGAATTTTGATCCATCTTATGCCACCTTTAATATGTTTCTTTTATTTTATGATAGGTTTGTTTAAAGGAAATAAAAAATTCTACCCAAATCAGCTTATATGCAATTAATACTATATCCAAATTATTTTTAGTATATAATTAGGTTCAATTTAAACAAAATATAATAGGTGACAGGTTAAAGACATGATATATGTAATAAATATGATAATTCCATGCATTAATAAAAAGAAATTGAACATTCAAGGCGAGTTGGTAATTAATTTAGCAAAAATATTGTGCTCTCAAACTACATATATCCATGCAAGGTATCCTAGTATCATAAGAATCAAACCTACTTTAGGCAGGTCATGACTCTTATTACTAGGTAGAGACTCTCTAATTAATCAACTTGTCTTAAACCTCCTAAGGTTATCCTAAGGCATTGATCAACATACCTTTATGTTTAACCCTTAGCCCATGAAAGTGGGACCATTTTAGGTAATTTTACCACTTCATGTCTAAATTAAGTATATAACCAAAATCCTTGACATCAATGTTACCAAGTGAAGAGTTTTATATTTAGGATTGGTCATTCCCACTATAAACATATATAGTCTTGTCCATAAAGGATAGTCCACATCCCTTGATTCTTTGGGCCACCCCATCTTTAGGATAGTGATGGGCCCCAAATCAAGATAGGCTCGATCTTGGAGGCTATGGGCTTGCCTATGGCCCACTCCCACTTAATATTTTGGAAGAAAGACTTTAAGATAGTTTTGGCAACTATCTCAAAATAAATTATCTATCACGAGAATTTCCAAAACTTTTATTTATTACTTGAATTAGGACTCTTGTGCCAAATAGAGATATCTTTCATATTCCTTATCCTTGAACTTTCATTTTTAAACTAAACGGTTTCCTCTTTCTTTCAAGGGAGGAGAGCCTGAAGGACAATGTAGGTGTCATTCTCCTTCTCTCTGGGAGGAAGAGCCTGGGGAACCACCTCACCCAAATAAAAGAAAGTCCCAAAAGGAATTTGAAATTCCAAATGACAATAACCAATTTCTTAAATAAATAACAATGGAAATAAAACTCATGAAAATTTATTATTTTAAGAAAATCCAAAATTACCATTTTAATTTATTTTATTTGAACAATATCTTGTTAAGCTATCTTAACCATGAAATATCTATAATATATTTTTCCAAAAATAATTTATTTTTTAAAATTATAATCTTATGCTAAATAGGAAAAATTTTATTTCATAAAGACTTGGAAAAATAAAACTTATTCCTTAAAATAAAAAGATTCTTAGAGATCTAAAATTTAAAAGATTAATTTTGGAAAAAAAAAATCTCTAAGAGTTTAATTTTGAAAAAAAAAAAAAGTAGGTTCCTTATTTCTTTCCAACATGTCTTTACCTAAAATAAAAATTTTCTAATTTATAGCACATTCCAATTTAATAAATTATCTAAAATAAGGAAAAAAAAAATGAAAATTCATTATTTTAAAAATACCAAAATATATTCTATGCCCAAAAAAAAAACATAAAAAACATAAAAGGAAATTAAATAAATAATTCTCATTGCCTTAGGAATCCTGTTGCAAATTTGGTAGCTAAAATTTTGATAAAATCCAAATTACCAAAATAGCTCTACAACCAAAGATAGGGTTAGTGAAAAAGGAAAAAAATTTACAACAAAATCCTATATTCCAAAGATTTGAAGTTTACATATTCTAAGATTAAAAAAAAAAAAAAAGATTTTTAATAAATAAAAAAAAGACAAAAACAAAAACAAAAAAACAAAAATCCTATGCCTCTTATGAGGCTTACAATCCATATAGGAAAAGTAAAAACCAATCCAAGTAATTATTACATCCTCAATAAACAGCAATCATAATTATAACCATCGTATTATAACAATATCATAATAAAGAACGCACATTAATTATCCCTGGGGCCATAGGATAAACAAAAACCCTGAAAAAACAAGTTAACACACCCTAGAATGGTTCTAGCACGATTACTAACCTATAGCTCTGATACCAGTTGAAGGGAAAAATCCAGATTTTTTGGTTTCCTAAGTTTGAATCAAGTTAGGAACATCCATAACTATCCTAGGCTTTTTCTAAATCCTATGCACAATAGAAAATAACATTTTTTATTTTTTAAAAAATGATTTAAAAAGTTAGAAAGTACGAACAAAAACCATATCTTAGATTTAGATGTTCTTGAATCAAATCCACATAATGAAGATGAAGATCGAAATCCCAGAAGTCTCATAAACTCGAAATCTTCTGCTCGAGTCATCGATGACTCGAACCTTGATCTTGGTACACTTCCGGTAAGGAGGAAAAGATGGTGGAGACTATGACTCTCAATTTATCTAGATAGTGGAAGACAAAAACTCTGGAAACCCTAACCCCTATGGGGTATTTATAAGCTTTCTAAGTGGGCTTAAGTGATTTGAGCCACCATTTAATCTAGCCCAAAATGGGTCTTAATTGATTTATTAACCCAACATGGCCTACTAATTAATCAATTAGCCTAATCCAAAAACCTTGTTCACTTATCCCTATGCAATCTTGCGTAATTACCAAAACACCATTATACATAAAAGTGAACGTAGAGCCAATCTGACCTTCATAACCCATGCCAACAAGATATATGAGCTTAAAACAGGGACCATTGGGACCTATAGGAATACTGGCTCCCTCAGAATCTAATTTTAAAGTTGATTCAACATCCTACTACAGAGAATCAATTTAATTCCAGTATCCTATGTAAATAACAACGAGACACTAAGTGCTCAGGTCCGTGACCTGCTAACCATTGTGTTCAGTTTCTCCATGAATTGGTGTCCATCGACTAATAAGGTGAAAGCTATCAACCTTTCAAAATTACCTCTACTATCCTTGAGTTACAAATCCTTCTATTGTGTGTTCAATTGACATATCTTAGCTCTCAATAGTCTGTGTCAAGTTCCACTTAAGGAACTATTATAACCATAGTTTCCATGAACACACCTCCTTGGGATCACCCAATGGGACATACTATCTCGATCCCAAGAGATATCATGATGTCTCTATTAAGAATGCCTATTGCTACTGGCTTCCATCAACAATAACCCAATCCATAGGGAATATATGATTAACTTACGATCTCACTTGTAAATCAAAGTCATTGCTAACTTTAGCACAAACTCAATATTTTCTCAAGGTTGAGAGACAACACAATAAAGTAGGTTGGTGAGGTCATGACTACTTGATAGCCTCAAGTCATGACTCACTGTAGGTCATGTCCAATGTATAACTATACACACTAGTGCACTCACCATGAGAAACCCATCTCGATAGCCAAAACCAGCTATTCCTCCGATTAAGAGGTAGTGCACTACAACTTTTAATGGGTTGCCTAGACCCATGAATCGGTTGTGAACAAGTCATCTATTTTCAAGAAACCCATGACTTAGATCTTTTGTATAACTCCTAATATACCTAAGTCACATACAATGCAAAAAAATGCATGCAATAATGCTTGTAAGGTATAATACATGGAATGAGGATAGATAAAAGCAAAACTAGAACATCATTAAATAAATAATGAATTCCAATTTTGTTACATCATGTCATGGTTTTAAGGGCTCTATCCTAACACCTAACTCACATACAATGCAAAAGATGTAGACAAGAATGTTTATAAAGTATAATACATGGAAAAATGATAGATAAAAGTGAAACTAGAACATTATTAAATAATAATGAATTCCAAATTTATTATATCATGTCATGCTTTTAAGGGCTCTATCCTAACAATATGTTCCGATAAAGAGTATTTAGATAAAACCTATAGTGCCACTAGATATCACTCGAACAAGTGACATTATGCACTCAACCCAATGAAAAACATCTTGTGAAAACTACGTCTCATGGTCATCAAAGTATCAATAATGCTAAGTATAGATGCACGAAGAGAAAGCATTAGCTATTTAGAAAATGTCAAAAACTATTGAAAACTATCCAAAACATCAAAAGCGAAAGCGAAAGCTAATATATAAATCACGTATCCAAAACATGTAAAAAAAATCATTCAAATTGTCCATAAAAAGAGCTAGCTCAAGCATCATCACCCAACCCATCTTTCTTGACCGACTATCGCTTATCTACCTCATTAAACATCACTCAGTCGAGAAGGGGGCATTAGAGGAATTGGGTACCAAATTGATATAGGTATCAGGGATTGGGTTGTTAAAGAAACTACTCCAAATCTATAAAATTCAGCATCATCGCTCTCGAGCATGAGCGCGAAACATCTAGGAACCTCCATCCCATATTTACTGCATCTTAGCAAGCACCCTACAAAGCCAGATCTAAGCACTCAACCCAATACGGTGGTGGAGGAAGTTGAACTTGTTTGTGTGGTCGTGACCCTCTAAGAGGACTCCCCAAAGCTTAGGAAGTCAATCTCGGACTTTAAGAGGAATGGTTTGTAAAGTATCACTAACACAAGTGCCGAAGGTTGCATACGTACGAGGAATGAACCCGAACATAAAAGTTCATTCTATCCCATCAATATATAAAAGGCGTCAGGGAACAAGTACAATGAAGGAATCCCTAGACAAAGCTTGTCTTGTCCCATCAAATAGGAAAAGCTCATGTCGATCGGCTATGCGTTGCTTGACACTTGCCTGGCCAACCAATCGCAAGGCGTGACGTGATTTCGAACATTTGACTGCCTAATATATCTCTTCTCAAGGAAAAACACAGCACCATCGACCAAACAAAGTCGAGTGAAAATGACCTATAAAAGGGAAGACAAAGGGTAATGAAGAGGAAAAGCCTTTTTTGAAGAAAGAAGAGACATCATCTTTAAGAGAGTTCGATAGTGACGAGAGGTTCAAAAACTAGGAGTTATTTGTAAATGGTTTGTGCAACAACAATTATAAATTCTTTACAAGTATTTTTTCATTTTTATAACTTTTTTAATCAATTCGATTCAATCTAGCACCCGAGATTACTTTGTTTCTCATCAAATAATCAACTTATTTAGAATGAGGATCTTCAACTTTACTATCAAACCACTACTTGCTATTCATACTTGATTGAAGAAGGTGCTATCTTCTTTCTTCAAAGTCATAAATATTTGCTCTTCTTAGTTGGTACCACCTCTTATGTTTCCTTATTATCCTTTTGAACAAAATGAAATACATTCAATTGTCTATTAGCCAACTAAGATTAAAATGTTCTTAATTGGCTGACTTACTAAATGCTAAGTCAGTTGATGTCGAGGTTTCCCAATTTGCAATCTTCTTTTATCACTTTCACAATGAGTAATATAATATCTATTTAGATACATTTCATGTTTTTTTTAAAAATAAGAAAATAGTAGTAATTTTTATATGAGATAAAAGAACTCTTACATAATTATTTTGAAAAAATAATGGTTTTAAGAATTGTTTAAAAAAATTGAAGCATTAAATTTTTTTTTACTAATTTAAATTTTAAAATTTTTGAAAGTGATTTTTTTAAAAATAAAATAAAATAATTTTTTTTGTACAAATTGTTCCACTTTTATATAGAAATTTTTATTTTAAAAATTAAAAAAAATAGAAAATATATTTAGAAAGCTTACTGTAGTCCCTGTGGTTAATGGCACTTGGGTCAGGGAACAACTATTGATTATGGTTGCAGAGTAAATCATGGTTTCTAGTGTTTGGTGGGTATCTTTGGCTTGGCATGGCTTGGTTAAGCTTTCGGTACTAACACAAATGCCATGTTGCTTTAAAAATTGGCACATGTGACAAACATATCACACTACCCTTCATTTTCATTTTCATTTTTTTTAAATAAAAAAAAAAAGATAGTCAAGGAGTCGATCATCTTAAAGAAAACCTGTGATTCAAAGTCAAAGGAATAATCAGGCCAGGCCAATTGGCAAAATGATATAAGATATGACAAATTAATACGATTTGGCCATTTGGTATTGTTTGCATGCAACTCACCAACTAATTAATACGATATGACAAATGCATATAGGTTGTACAGTTACAAGGATTTTGAGTTTCAAATCGAGCTTCAAAATTATCCTCTTTTGCAGCACCTCAAAGAATGAGAATTAAGAAGAGTAAAATCTGTTCTTTTCACCCTGAATTTCCCATGTTCCCATGAAAATAGTAAGGAAAGTTTGGCATGGACTTTCTGATATAACTGTCACAATTTAGATGCTTGCCTCCTTTGTCAACGCCAGCAAAAACAAATAAATAAATAAAAATAAAGCAAGCCAGTTTCCCGCTTCATATGAAACTTGACCGAGTAACTTATAATAGCCTATGACTTAATTAGGAGCAGACTTATATCTAAGAGACAAAGTTCAATATAAATTATTCAATCAACTGTTTCAGTCATAATATAAACGATTCGATAGAAAAGGCATAAGTTTGTTGCGAGATGGCTTGGCGGAATTCACAACGTGACCTCTGTCCCATCCTGGTGCACATTATATTAATTTGCCCATTCAATATGAACTGAGTTGCATTTCATTTGAATTTCACCATATGTCCCCCATAGTATTATCAGTTGATAAAAATAATACTAGCTAAATACTGGCCGGCCAAGGGCGGCTGGATACTTGTATGAAATGACAAAATGTCACTAGAGCAGTTTAAAAGAGGAAAGACCTTTGTGGAAGTTCAACTGAATATTGGAATCATCCCATAGTGCAACTATGGGATCATCTCTGAGTTGCTGTGGTGCAGAGAAGGTTGATGAAGGGTATGTGCATTAAAGCAAAAAATTTGAACTTTTTTTCTTCTTTGTCCTAAGTTTTGATGATTTATGGAGTCTTTGCTACTACATTTATCTCACAATTGATGGGTTTCTGGTGGCTTTGATGGGCAATATTTGTAGGGTAACATTAGTCGGAGTTAACAGTCCATGGAGGATATTCTCCTATAAGGAGTTGTATACAGCTACTAATGGTTTTAGTGAGGAGAACAAGCTTGGAGAAGGAGGTTTTGGAAGTGTGTACTGGGGAAAAACTACTGATGGCCTTCAGGTACTATATATATATATATATATATATATATATCCGTTCTTTTGTGCACCTTTTTTGAATACCTTTGAGCCTTGATGCTTCCAATTATGCTTCATCTGGAAAATTTATTTGGTTTTGGCTCCTCAAATATGCAGATAGCTGTCAAAAAGTTAAAAGCCATGAACTCAAAGGCTGAGATGGAATTTGCAGTAGAAGTTGAAGTTCTCGGACGGGTTCGGCACAAAAATTTGTTGGGTCTTCGGGGTTATTGTGTGGGGACTGATCAGCGCCTCATAGTCTATGATTACATGCCTAATCTAAGCTTGCTTTCTCATCTCCATGGTCAATTTTCGAGTCCAGTCCAGCTAGACTGGAGAAGGAGAATGAAAATCATAATCGGCTCTGCTGAAGGCCTACTGTAAGCTTAAACTCGTCCTTGTTATGCACGTATACTAATGTCACAAACATACAACTTATTCTTAATGACTTAAATATAGAGAATAAAAAAGACAGACTTCTAAAATTCCATTTTCATATTCACTAATCCGTTGAGATTGAATTGGGTACACCGTCCTTTAAGATTTTTACCAATTCCATTTGGGGCCTTCTGGCTTAGCTTGTAACATATATTCTTGATAACAAAATGATATTAAAACATGTGATATGAATTTCATTTTCCTAGTTATCAATTGTACTTATGTTTGCAAAAGAGACCAATCAAGTCTGTAAAAGCCTATGTAACAGAAGGGTGCCGGTCAGCTGACTTCAACCCTTCAAATATTTTCATTTTATAACTTCATATACTCAAGGTCTCTTTTCTGCTACTTTTCAAAGATTTCAGTAGTTGATAGTACTTATAGTTTGGTTTGATGAACATCATGGTGTCCTCAAACTAACATTATTAAGACGCTATAATTTGATGTAACTTTAATGGGGCCATCCAACTGTCACATTTAGGGGCCTTTTGGAGGCAACATGAACTGTGACTATATATCATTACCAACAAATTAGATGATGACAGAAAGTCAAGTGGGAATTCATCGTATTTGATGAACTTGTTTCCAATGCTCTATGAATTGATATGAATTAATTACATAGTCGTTAAGTGTTTCAAAATCACCTTATCCCTGTGATCAGAAGCTAATGAATTGGGCATTTTATTTGATGCTGTTAGGTACTTGCATCATGAGGTGACACCCCACATCATTCATAGAGATATAAAGGCTAGTAATGTGCTTCTGGATTCAGATTTTGAACCACTGGTTGCTGATTTTGGGTTTGCAAAGCTAATCCCAGAAGGTGTTAGCCACATGACAACCCGTGTTAAGGGCACTTTGGGATACCTAGCACCAGAATATGCCATGTGGGGGAAGGTTTCAGAGAGTTGTGATGTATACAGTTTCGGAATTCTTCTATTAGAGATTCTCACTGGAAAAAAACCAATAGAAAAGCTCCCTGGTGGAGTTAAGAGGACGATAACTGAATGGGCTGAACCCCTGATAATCAAAGGGAGGTTTAAGGATCTTGTGGATCCAAGGCTTCGAGGGAACTTCGATGAAAACCAACTGAGACAGGCCATCAATGTTGCTGCCCTATGTGTACAAAATGAATCTGAGAAGCGGCCTAACATGAAGGAAGTGGTTAGCCTTCTAAAAGGTTATCAGCCCAAAGAAAAAGTGACCCAAATGAGAATGGAAAGCGTAAAATATGGGGAAGAATTATTGGCACTTGACCAAGGCAGTGATGATGATGATGATGATGATGATGATGATGATGATAATGATCCTGATGAAAGCAAAGGGTATGGCGTTTTTGGTGCCATGGAAGTGCAGAAGATGCCAGAACCTCGCATTCGCCGTGGAGACAGAAGAATTATGTAACATGTCCATGAATGAGTGGCGAGTGGCTTCACTTGCATGAACAGAAACTTCATTTTTCCTTTTTCATGGAAAGATCAATGGTTAAGGGAAGCTCTTTTTCTGTTGTTTATGAATTTCTTAGTGATGGAAGTGTGAAGATATATCAAAATATGTATGTTTAATATATCTTGTTCCCTTACATTTTTATGATCTTATACTTGAATCTTTATTGTAAGTTCCACAATGGAGACAATAAAGATTAAGAACTAAATATGTTTTTTTTTCCCCTTGATTATAGATAGTTCCTTAAACACAGCCAAATGCTAGCTAGAAGCTAGCTGAATCCGATTATATGATCTCCTTAAAAGCACCTGGCACAGCAATATCTTGATAATCCCTTGAAGATGATTCAGTTGTGTACTTGAAAAGGAGAAAGAAAGACAATTAAGAAAGCCTAGCATTGTTTCTCATGTCTGTCTCTACTCCCTTGTGCCTGATTCCGCCCCAGCCTTCAAATCTCTCTCCTTGTTTCTTGGCCTGAAAACTACATTTTAGCCTTTTTGCTTCAAGATCTGTCACAACATTCATTTTGTTGATATTAATATCAATATAAATATGGGGACTTCTCTATAGAAAAATGAATAATTTGAGTACAAGTGAAATATTATAATTCAATGATCAATATAAAAAAGTACTCATTGTTGATGTTCACTGAATGGCGATGCATCCATCTTAAAGTTGGCACAGGATATCACTTCCATATATCTAAGATGCTCTTGACTGCAGAGCCATGTTTGCCTAATTCAATAGAAGTTAATTAAGAAAACTCCAAACCCTTAAAAGCACTTGTTCATGTCCTTATCTACTAAATTATTCCTTTTGGAGAGAAAGCATGGGAGGGATAATCATATCTATAAGCTGCATATGGCATGTGCATAACAATCTTTTTAATTAGAGAAAAAAGTTTAGATGACAAAATATAATTATGGAGATAATCCAAGATACAGACACCATTACCATATATATTACAAAGGGGATGCCTGAAAATCATAAAGCCAACAAGACCATATTTGTTGATAAAAATTACAAGAGAGAGCCCAGTTGGACCCAAAAATTAACATATGGTCCATATAACTTCCATAATTGATGGAAATGATATAAGGTGTTAAAAAACCAATATATTCTTCAAATTTCTATATATTACCTTTTAAGGATATAAAATAGTAATGGACTAAAATACTCAATAACCTTTCACGTAAGCTTTTTTTGTCTTTATTGCACCACTATTTATGCAATCATAATAATTATATTTTAATAATTTGGATTTTTTATTGTTTTTAATTTTTTTTATAAATAATTGAAAATCAGCATTATTTTTTATTTTAAATTATAAATAAAGAAAAATTATGTTCAAAAACTATTTTAAAAAATACTTTCTAAAAAAAATGGTAATATGATTTATATTTTTTATATTTTCTTTTTGAAAAAACATTTAATTAAAAAATGAAAACTATTTTTAAAAATAAAAATTGAAAACCTTGTTTAGTAATATTTTTTATATGAAAATAATAAAAAGAATTAAATTTCATTCATTGATTATCCATTTTTATTTTTTTCCATTAGTTATTTTAATAATAAAAAAACAGTATTTTTACAATTAAACAAAGAAATTGATCAATTATGTGTTTTTTGTGGGACTATCTTTTACATGAAAAATAATTAAATTAATAAATTATATATATTTATTACTCTTTTTAATTTTATTTTATTTATGTATTTTTTTCTAATAGAAAATTTTAATATATTCATAATTAACAAAGTAATAAATCGATTGTGCACATTTTAATCTATTAAAATAAATTATTTTCTAATTTAAATAAATAAAATGAAATAAGTAAATAAATTTGGGGTTATTTCTATTTTCTAACATATCTTATATCAATATTTTTTATGGTTAAATATATTTTTATTTTTTATTTCTTTAATTCCAAAAATAAAATAAATAAATTTGATATTTTCCAACTGATCTTATATTCATATTTCTTATGGTCAAATAAATTTTTTATTATTTTTTCTTTATTTTAAAAAATAAAAGGAAATAAATAAATAAATTTGGCTTAAATAATAGTTTTTAAGTAATTTCTTGGTCTTATTTTTAATTACATTTTGCATTGAAAATAAAATAAAATAACGTTTTATTTTACAAGGTATTTATATTAAGTGTACATGACAAATATACTAACTGTACAAGGGTGTTCAAGACTACTATTTGTGAAAGATTTTAAATAATTCTGAAAAACTTGTTTGTTTATTTTCCCTAACCGAGGATAAATAACATTCCTTACACACATTGGTTAAGTATACATTCATCTCATGCACTTTATCTAACTTGTATATGGTCATTTGAATAGGTACCTCACTTATGATGATTGTAAAACAAAATTATACAACAATTTTTTCTTTTTCTTTTTTAAAACCAAACCAATGCATACATGGTTAACCAACCTATTGTCAGATATTCATGAGATGATGTATAAAATTTGAGTTATTGTACAAGTGTATTATACTAATTGTACAAGACAAATTTACTAATTGTACGAGGGTGTCCAAGACTACTTTTTATTAAGGATTTCAAGTGATTTTGAAAAACTTTCCCATTTTTTTCCACTCAAAGATTTTTTTTCGCACTCAAATTCTCTAACTCAAGAATTGTTTCGAATTTTATTTTTAAATTTCATCATCAAAGTGTTGTAATTGCATATTTTGTTTTTGTAGTTTTAGTAATGTTCTTTCTTTCCACTTTTTTTTTTTTTTTTTTGGTGAAATTTTATCCAAATGAATCTATATTTAAAATTATAATCATATTTATCAAATTTTTTACTAAGATTAACTTTAATTCTTTTAATATATTTATACTCATTTATTTAAAAAATGAAAAACTAATTTTTTTTTTTTTTTTTTTTGTAAACATATTCTATTACCTTTCAAGTAAAAAATTAGATAAGTTTGAAAACCAATAAAAAAAATTAAATATCACTTTCAATAATTTTTAAATAAAATTTTATATAATATATTTTATTTGAAATTTAATTTCTAAAGTTTCACTAAAAAATTGTATTGACAATTTTCTTATTGTGAATCAAAATACTTTGCATTAGTCTATTTAGATAAGAAAATTTATTAATATAATATTAGAACTTCATATCTTAGTTATTTTTTTCAATAAATTTATCTTTTTAAAAATTTTAAAATAAAACATTAAAAATTAAAAAGCTAAAATGATATATATATATATATATATATATAAAGTGAAGTGATAATCAATTTTTAAATTTTTTAAAATATGGTTAATGTAGAAAATATAAAAAAAATAATTAAAAATAAGATAAAAATATAAATGAAAGGGTAATATAAATTTAAAATAAAAAATGAAAAATTAAACTTAAAGATAAAAAATATTTGGATGAAAAATCTCAAAATTTTTATCATTGCTTATAATAAGAGCAAAAAGATTCAATATCTTGAAAAATGAAAAACAAAAAAACATTATTGCTTTTTATTTGACATAAAATAGAAATATAAATTGGAAGAAAAAGAAAAGAAAAAGTTAAAAATGAGTAATACTTAATAGGGAATAGAAAAGGAAAAAAAAAAACGCAAAAAAAATTGAAATTCACACTCACTTGTGCCTATGTAAGGGTTAAGAGTATTTTAAGGATTAATGAAGGACAATATCCTTCATCTTAATTTTCATACTTTGTTTGGGTCTTGGGCTTAAATATGCATGATATATATACCAAATGTTAATTTTTTGGCCCAATTAGGCCCAAAACATAATTCTCCCTAAGAAATAAAAAAACAAAACATAAACTAAGAGAGAGCCATATATATCAATGGGAATCCAATCCTTGTAGCATGAACATAAGAAATACAACTCATCAACCTAGAATTTTTATACTAATAAGCATCCATATTTAAATGACAGACCAAGATACTAAAGTAAAGTGACAAATCTTGTAAGTAAAATGCATCCATCTATTTATATTCTCCCAAAAAAAAAAAAAAAGTTTCAATTATACTCAATTTCCGGTAGTTGGAATAATGTATCACCTAATTGGAAATGATAACACAATAAGTAGGTTTTTAGAAGTAGTTTTAAGATGCATATATGTATGTGTGTGTGTGTGTTTAATACACACACTTCCTTGCTCTTAGGAGTTGCAAATTGTTTGACGGGTTTTTGAAGAAACAAAACCAATAATTTTAAAAAATAAAATATGACAATCCAGAGAATATATCCAAATCTATGTCAATTATGAAAAATTCAATTGAAAATCGTCATTTCAAAAGACAAGTACTTCTCTAATTAAAAAAAAAGGACAAGTACTTCACTTCAATTATGAAGTTTTCTTTGGGAAAGATATCTTTAATATCTAAATTAAAGTTGTGAAATTTCCCAATAATGGAATCTGATCTTATTGATTATCATTAATCCTAACAAGTAAATGTCTCGTTTATCCCAAATAACCAAAAATAATAAAACATGAGATGGGACTTGGAATTTTTCTAGACCGACCTGAAATCTGGGACTTATTTGTTTAGGAATGAGATCAACCCAAACGTATTCATCCGGATTCAGATCAGCCCATCATCTTCCCTTGCCACGTTCTTCTGTTTTGGAGCTTTACTAATAGACAAACCAAAAACAGAAAATAAGAACTTTAAGGACCATTTTGGTGCTTCTACACATGTGGCTCTTTTAAACTTCGAAAATGAGTTTGAAAATCATATCTATATCTTCTTGTTGCATACATCCATAAAGCTATGCAGGAATGTGCTTGAGTTATGAAACACAATCCATGAAAGAATTATTGGGTGCGGAGTCTCAAATGATTCTCCATCCCTTATGATATCTTATGCTGAAGGGGATTGAGATGATCATGACCCCAATTTCATGGAGGACTTCTGGCGTTCAATTGAGCAAAGCAGCATATAGCAGCAAAATCTAGGAAACTGTCGAGAATCCAGAGATGGCAGTCTGAGCTATGGTGGTGACCAGTAATAAGGTCACAAATGTTGCTGTGCTGCAATACCTTGATTGCAGTCATATGTACTCTGCAACTCTTTTCCATTATCACATAAAATCTCATAAATTTGGATTCCATCATTGATATCGTAAGTAAGCAGGATTCAAGCCTTGTTTCAGAGAAATGCGTGAGTGAAGCAAAACACATGATTGGGCTTGCCAGTTGCCCACCTGGCTCAGTTGTGTCCTTGTAGCACATTTTCTAGTTGTGTGTAGTGCAGAGAAAGAGCACCATCTATGAAACTTGTTACCAAAGTTGCCTGTGATGGTCCAAGGATGCAAAGCTTCTCATGAGTTTAGAAATGTTACTTAACACACACTGCCACTGTAAAGCTCCGTCCATCCCTGTTCCATTACCAAAGAATGAATGTTTGCTGGTTTTGTGAGAGGAGGGTTGTTTGAATTCTGATTGACTTGGTAATTCTGACAATGCAGTCGTCATAGTGACGTTGGGACTGAGCCTGACATGTACTCATTCTAGCTAAAGGACCTAGGATAGATGTAATGGAATTCAATGAAATCTTGGGACATTACTGTATGCTTCTAAATGTGTAGTTTAAGACAACTCTCTGTGTCTCTCAATCATCCAAAAGTGAAAAGTCTTCTCAAAGTTTCATCCATGATAAAGTGAGGATATCTTTTTGAGTGGCAGAGAGCCCACCCTACCAAATTCAACAATGTTTTTACTTTTTTTCTTTTCCAACAAGTTTGAACAGAAACTTCTTTTTTTTGGCTTATATGGCAAGCCAAATCAAATACATGCCCATCACCTTTGCTTATACCCCAAAGCACCCAACCTAAAACAATTAATTGTATTCTAAAAATAATAAAACTCCAGAGAGAGAGAGAGAGCGGAGGTGGGATTTTTTATGCTTCCCAAACAAGAATGTTTGAATGAGAGCTAAGGTGGCCTCAGTCTCCCACTGGCCTTAATCATGCTGTCCCAACATTACATATAAGCTCAGTTTCTGTTCTTTCAATGGTCTACCTGAAACAGAAAAAACCGAAGAACCAGAACCATATTCCACTGAATTTGAGCCTGTCAACCAACTGGTCAAGAGAATGGCCCCTATGGCTCCTGCTAAAATACTTATAGGCATCTCTCTGGACTCAGATGACAGTAAGGAGCTTCTTTCATGGGCAATCAGAATTTTAGCTCATCCAAAGGACACCGTTGTGGCCTTACATGTTATCGGTCAGTATGTTTTCTCCTAAAATTTTCATTTATGTGATTCCTTTACCCATTAGCTAGGTTCTCAGGTCAATCATATATCAATGGTCTCAGAGATTTTTGTTTTATTCCTTTGTTTTTTTTTCCACTTAAGTGGGAGTTCCAAGTAATTAGCTTATTTAACAGCATTATATGATCATCCTTCAATAGCTGATCAACTTTGCTTCAGAGTCCTAACTTCTCAAATCAAGCGTCCATTTAAGTCAAGTTATTTCAGAGTTCGCTAGAACTCTGTTTCTCACTCCATCACATTGTATGTTGAACAGTAGGCGAGGACATGAAGAAACCAGAATTGATGACAAAAGATCAAACACGCTTTCGTCGAGCAAAAGCCTTTGTTATATCCCTGGTGGGAGAATTTGCTGAGACCTGCCAGTCTAAGCAGGTATACCACGTTCTCCATCGCAATAAAATTTTATTACTCTTCTGCTGAATGTTTCTAAATGCTCATATATATGTCAGTACAATGTTCTACAATGTATCAGAACCTTAACATACCTTTGCACATTGTTTGAGTTTGAATGTTTTTTAATCTTCTATTTATAGATAAATTTGGAGGTTAAGGTTGGATTTAGCTCTAGTATTGGGAAAGGTCTAGTTGAGGAAGCAAAGTCTATTTCAGCTGAATTTCTTCTTATTGGCGGCTCAAGGAACGAATCAAATAGGTAACTTAACTCTTTAGTCCTAAAACATTTCCACTTTCTCTTAATTGACTATTCATTTTCAATCTTGCTTTTCCATTTTTCTATTAGAATTTCACGCAAAAAAACAAGATACTGTTTTGAAAATGCCCAAGAAGGTTGTGCAGTAATCTCCATTGGGAAATGTGGGCAAACACAAAAGTATTCAGACTCAAATTCCACACATTCTGAAGGTCAGTTTGGATGAAAGAAACCTCTTGGAATGAATTTGCTGTTTTCTGTTATATATATATACATATATCCTAATATGTTCCTTCAAGTAGAATTTCGCCAAATAAGTTCAAGAAGGTCGAACAAAGAGGTTGTCTCCGCCGTCCAAAAGCTTGTTACCTCAAAATCAAAGAGAGAAAAGCCTACACCAAAAGCAGTACTAGATGGGTCTGAAGGAGAATCCCACACCACAGAAGATAGCTTTAGTTTTGGGGATTCAAGCATCACAGAGTCCCCTCCTCTAGCTTCCAAGCTTAAAGGCCAATCCAACTTTAGGAAGCAATTATCACCAATTAAGATCATCTCCTCCTTTCTCCTCTCACCCTTTAATTTAAGTGGAAGAAAAAGGAATGAACGTTTATCTGATAAAGAAAAGCACCAACCTTTGTTGAGGTGCTTCAGCTATGAGGAGATTTCAAAAGCAACAAACAACTTCCACCCAGGTAAGGATGATACGAACCATAGGTTCTCAAGAAGAAGCTTCAAATATCATGGATTTTTTTTTTCTTTTCAAATTATTCATACTAAGTGCTGTCATTTGTGAAATTCATATCCATGAGCTTGCTTTGACTGGCAGATAATATGGTGGGACAAGGGGGGTATTCAGAAGTATACAGAGGCCACCTTGATAATGGACAGATAGTAGCAGTGAAGAGGTTAGCTAAAGACAACGCGGATGAAAACAAAGAGAAAGAGTTCCTTATTGAGTTAGGCATAATAGGACATGTTTGCCATCCTAATACTGCAAACTTGGTTGGCTGCTGTATTGAAAATGGACTCCATTTGATCTTTAACTTCTCTCCAAATGGAACTCTGTCATCTGCATTGCACGGTAAGGAAGACTTTATCCACTAGAGGGTATACTAAAAAATTGGGAAATTAAGAATGTGGACTGCACTAGTTCAGACTTCAGAGGTACTTTGTTGTTTTCTCAGGTAAAACAGGCAAACCTTTAGAATGGCCAGACAGATACAAGATTGCCACCGGAGTTGCAAGGGGTCTGCATTATCTTCATAAATGTTGCAAGCATCGAATAATACATCGCGACATAAAAGCCTCTAATGTCCTTCTTGGGTCAGATTTCGAGCCACAGGTGAAGCAACAAAGCAGCTCACTGTAATTTGTATGACAGTGTTCTTGATTAATTTGACTTAATGGTGGTTTCTTGTCTCTGTAGATTTCGGACTTCGGGCTTGCAAAATGGCTTCCTAACAAATGGACTCACCACTCTGTGATTCCCATTGAGGGTACATTTGGATACCTGGCCCCAGAGTACTTCATGCATGGAATTGTAGATGAAAAGACTGATGTTTTTGCATTTGGGGTTCTGCTTTTGGAGATCATAACTGGCCGAAGGCCTGTGGACTCATCAAAACAAAACCTTCTCCTATGGGTAAAGGAACTTCCATTGAAGCACTTCAAGGAAGAATTTTTTTTCTTTTTTCTTTTTAACACCCACTAGAATGATATCTAATGGACTGACAGTCACTCTTTTTATGTTCTGCATGATAGCTTAGAAGTCATACCAAATGAAATTGTGAATCTAGTACTTGGGCCTTTGCCTGCTCCTTATACAGATTCGCTTTCATCAACCAAATTGCATCAGTTAATGAAAGTGAATCTGTACAAGCAGCAAGCAAAGGCCATTCCTAAAACTAGGACAATTCAACTAACCCCGAGGATTTATATGTGTAGGCAAAGCCTCTTATGGAGTCTGGAGACATTTATGAACTAGCAGATCCTAAATTGGGAGGTAAATATGATGTGGAACAAATGTACAGACTAGTCCTCACAGCTTCCTATTGCGTAAGACAAACCTCAATATGGCGTCCATCAATGAGCGAGGTACACAAATTATTTCGTCCTTTTGATACTTTTACATACATTTGATATATAAAATCCATTGATCTGGCTGAACCCAACAATTTTTCCTAGGTGCTGGCGCTTCTAACAGATGGTGGTGACTCTGCTGTTGCAAGGAGATGGAGGGTGCCAAAATATACAAGTGATGAGATGGATGAATACTCCATGGTTTTTGGTTCTGATGTTCCAACAGATATAGTTTTGGATGATGATTACTGAGTATGCTGAAAATTTACCTTCTTTTTTGGCTGTTTGATCTTTTAGATTTCTTGTGGTGTAGAAGATGATAGATATGGCTGGGCAGTAGATAAGAGGCAATATCACTGGTTTTCTTCTATTAACTTATAAATTTTAAAGCTTTGGATTGACTCTCTATTCTAATACTGAGTATGTAGATCTGAAGTGGTTTTTTCTTTTGCGTAATTCCAGTGTTTCATCAGTGAATTTCTCATCCACCAAAGATGGGATGCTTCAGGTCATACTAATACAGAAAAATCACCACAAAAGAAAAAAGACTAGTGTGGCAGTTTTTATATGGTTAAAGATTCAAGGGACCATTAGAATATATACAGCTCATTTCAATATTGGCCCACCAATATTGCCTATTGGGCAAGAATAGATAATCATGATTTGACTTTAAATGCGAAAATATAAGAAAATGATTTGATCTGCAAGGCTAAGGGGGCATCGATATTGGGCCGGTTGAGACTTGCAGTGGGCTCTTTAAGTGTCTGCAGTTCCATGCCTAAACCCTTTATTTTGCGAAGCTTCCCCTTTTCACCTCCTAGGTCGAGAGATTTCACTTATCACCCTTGAAGTAGTATTTTTATATTGGACACATGGTAAGTAATACACATATTTACTGGGAAATGAAAAAATGTGATGACAGATATTACGTACAATGGTGACCTTCGAATTATATGGCTCAGGGAGCAATTTTGTCCCTACGGAAGGAGTTAAGTGCAGTGGGTCTTCTTATTTACAGTAGAACCTAGGCACTTAGGGATCCTCATGTGTTAAGTAGACGGTGACATATGGGCCACTATGAATTGTCGAGTTGGTCATTTATCTCGGTTATGTTGTTTGGACTTTGGAGGCTGTCATTGTCATTATTCTCTTCTTTTGATTCTTGGCGATTGGCCGTGGAGTTAGAGGTTAATTGGGTTCACTCCGACCCTAGTTAGCTTAATAATGCAGTTTCTCAATAATTATAGGCTATACTCCTATGTTATTGGCTGATTTTGTTAAGCATGTAATAATGTCCATGCTTAAAAAAAATAACCTTGGGATGGGCGTTGAAAGGTTCAAAGCGATTAGACCCAACTATAAGCCTCAATAATGAGCACAGGCTTCGGATATATACATGTATATATATTCCATTAAGAGCTTGTTTGAATGATGAAGTCTTTTGATGGGTGTGAATGAATTAATTTTAACTTTAATTAATTAATTTTCAAATAAGATGATTGATATCTTAATGTTTTATTCCAAACAAGTAGTATTAAGATTATGTCATGAGTTAAAATCATAGAAATCATATAAGACCATGTCATGGGTTCAAGTTACACAGGCCGCAAGTTCATAAGAGTCATGCAATGTATAGTTAATTAACTTTATCAAGATAAATGTGAATCGATTAGAACCTCAAACTTAAATGTTTGAATCTACTTGTTAGAATTGAAGGGTATTAAAGAGATGAAAGTCTAACGGTTTTGACAATATCTTGATCCCAAGAAGTCTAAGGTGCTTGTATCGACACAAGCATAAACTTTACTGGAGGCCCACTACTCAAAACACGTTATATACATTGGTTATTGAAATTTAAATATTTAGCAAGACAACAGTTTGAGAGGAAAAAGATCTCTCCGGCAAGAAAAGAACCCCCTTTGTTTCTAGTCAGAGTGATCCACACAAAGGAACGTGTTAAGCATGTGAATTTCTGAAGGGTCCAATTCCATAGACAGACTCAATGCGCCAGCATGAACTAGAGATGAAAGAGACCAATTAATTAAATAGCTTCTCCAATCTCCACTTGATATGGGTAGTGTATTAACCAATATAACATTCATTTTATATTCCAAATCTTAAAAGTAATGTTATGGTTCATCCTTTTAAGCTTGTTTGGTAGCTTAAATAAATATTGAGAACTTCTTCTTCAAAGGATTTGTAATGTAGGGTTAATAACTTAAAAAATTATTCTTAGGAATAAATAAGTGGTTTTATCGATGTAATGATGAAATGAAGGAAAGAAACAAAGAGGGGAGAGGAGTGGGGGATGCAATCAATTGGTGAGGGGTGAGTGGATAGAGGGAGGGGGGAAAGGACCACAGTGAGACAGAGTGGGTGAGGGTGAGAGTGAGAGGAAGCCCACAAGCGGATGGCAAGGGATGGTGGTGGCACGTGATGGCCATGAGGTCCTGCCCCACCATTGGTCCCCCTCCCCCACCACTTGTCTCCATTCCTCACTTCTCCACCACAAGTATAGATTTTTCTTCCCCCGCCCATTCATCTGTCCCAATAGACTCCCTGAAAATGATATCCATGCACCTCATTTCTACAAAAGTGGTATCTTTAATGCGTTTCCGAAATCAATTTTCGTTATGAGTGTAGATTCTTTTTTCTTTTGTTTGATGGGGGGGTCAAACCCATGTTCTCTTACCCCATTTCAACCTGGTTGGAATTGCCCCAAAAGGTTAAAATATTATTAAGAGAATCCATTGATGCTTACCATTTTCAATTCTTCTTGTTTGAAATAAAATCATATTTTGATTTTATCCTCAATTACCTAATAAAATTGTGTTTGATATATAAACAAGAATAAATGTGAATAAAATACTTTATAAAAGAAAGTAAAATTATGATAAGAGTGAATTCCAACTTTTACGGTGATAAATATTTTATTTTTGTTCGTATTTAAACAATGAATTGAATGCATTTCTAATTCCATTCTTTATTATAAAGCTTTAAACTTACCCTTAATATCTATACAATATTAATTAGATAATTGAAAAATTAAAGCCCCCCATTATATGTTTGGTTCTAAGAAAGTATTAAAGAAAGAAAACAAAAATATTAAGATGAATGATTTGTTTATGTTTAGTTTATTATGAAAAATAGTATAGAAAATAATCTATAATTAATTTATTTATTTGTTATTTTCTTCTATTTTAAATTATTTTACATCTTTCAAAAATCTTTAATAAGAACTCATAAGTAAGTGATTTGAGGGCTTCATTTGGGATGCTTTTTAGTTTTTAACTAGTTAATTAGAGGTTGAAACAAAAGTGAAAGAGGGGGTAGGAATGACATTGAATACTGATTATTTTATTTTTTAAAAAATATGCCTTAATGCTTGACCTCCTTTAGAATAAGTTTCACATTAAAAATTTATTCTAATCTAGAGATTATTTCGTATTTATTAGTGTTAATGCAAGATTTATGAAATTTATTTAGTCTTTTGGATAAAAGAAAAGTGTTATTTTGAATGAATTGAAATAAGAGCAATTTGTGGCACAGGGTGGCTCACAATTAAGGAGGTTGGTGAGGCATCAGAAGATGTATTAATTGATTGATTAAGAGTCCCCTTTTTGTTGGTTTTATTCTACTGTTTTACAACATTCTTATCTATTAACATGTTGACTATTTGGAGGGATTTGATATGTGTAGCTTTTGTATGTCGTTATTGTATATTTTAGGGAAGATTCCCTGTATGAATCTTTTAAGTTTTAATTGTTTGTCATTTTTATTTCCTTTGTGACATTAATTGAAATGTAGGAAAATCCATAAAGTTCCTCATTTGAAATTGCAAAACTTTTTGTTTGAAGGGATGAGTCATTTATTTTAACTGGAATGTAGTTTCAAGATAACAACTACTGATTTCAACCATTTGCCCGACCAAATCATGTTGATATCTTTTATAGGCATGTACCAAGAAAGTTAAAACGCCACCCGGTATAGGACAAAAATGATGAAATGTAATGTGTTGTAGCCTATAAAAGATTTTCTCACATTTATAAGGGGCAAGTGATGCATACTAAGTTTTAAGATTTAATGAACGAAAAATTGATGATATTTAAATATCCATTAAAAAAAAAAAAAACCATAATCATAGTTTGAGCATCCATGAATTGTATATGTGATTTCATACAAATACATTCTTGATGCTGGTACAAATTATTGAGCTTAAAACGGACAATATATATGATTTCATCGATTAAAAGGAAGATTTCAATAAATGTGTTTTCAAATTGTGAAACTCGTAAATCTAAAGCAAATAATAAAAATGATATTTCACATCATCCCGTGGAAAGAAAATTCTTGAATGATATTTATATGAAGAGAATGTCATATTTGTATGAAGAGTGATTATAATAATATGTAACATCATTTAAGAGAAGTTTCCAATGCTTACGAAGAATGGTTCATTTGAGATGTGTAAAAATATTTTAAAGTTGTGAGAGATAAAAGCTCCAAATAGACCCCAAATCATAATATCTACATAAGTCATCATAAAAGAAATTGATAATTAAAATAAATGATATTTATACTACAAGAGTCATTAGCCAAAGTGGGCATGCAATGTATGTGATAAAGGGGAAGGGGAAGAGGATGAGTTCTTAATCCCATAAAAGGTGACTAATTTGGAAAAAGTTATTCGCACTTCTATAAAGGATAATTCATCTATCTAATATATATCAATCAATAGCATCATATCTAATCCTCAACTAAAAAGATGTCATACTTATATAGAAGACTAAATGTAATATCAAGCATCTCTTGAAAGGAAAAGTTTATAATACCGCTACAGGATGACTTATCTAATAGGTATAGATTTGTTCTAAAGTTGAGATGACCAATTCAACTTGAGAGCAAATGATATTTACTTTGGATGAATGGGTCCGGTCATATCAGCATATACTAGAGATAGTTATTTAGACATTGTTTAGTCATGTCCCTTGTCTTCATTTTAACCTAAAAGAATCATGACAATAAAATGTGAATCCATGTTTCCTTTAGGTGCATGGGTCAATGTTGGCCTCCTACTAAGCAAAGTCATATCCGTCCCCACTTCTTCCAAATCCAAGCCAAGATTCACTTCAATATCCCCTCAACCCATCAATGCTACAATCCATCCTCTTCCTCTCTTTGCTCAATTTAAGGTATCATTTATATGCTGATACATTTGATTCAATTTCTGGTTTCTAACAAGAAAAAAATATTTGGTTTATTTATTTATCAAATCAGAATAACGTTATTAAAAGGAAGAAGGGTCAATCGGTTGAACAACTTATTGATAAAAAGTAAAAAAAAGTCAAATGAGAGTTTGCTTCTACTGCAAACCCAGGAAAAATTCAGAAAAATTGAATATTGTTTCAACCCCATCATTATCATCATCATTTATTTTATCTCGTAAGTTTTTTTTCTAAAGAGCTGATGATTCGTCAGAGGCAGTAGGGCTGGGGACTAGATCACTAGGCGCATCAGCTGGAATTAAATAATGAAATATACTACAATAGAAATTGAGATTTAGAAAGAGAAAAGAAGGTGGGTGAGAGCCAATTGAAACTCAGAAATAGATCCGTGATCAGAAAAGGCAAAAGTGAAAAGGTTTACTAACAGCAGAGTGTTACAGAAGCCTTGAGAAAGAGAGGGAAAAAACACAGTAGATGGGGGATGTTGAGAGCAACTTTGAGATGGAAAAAGCCTACCATCATGCTTCTTCTACACCACACTCTCATCCATGGAATCAAGGGTTCGATAATCAAAAAACGAAACTAAATTAAACATAAGACACCAAAAGCCTTCAAAGCACACCTGATTATTTCAGGGGACAAAAAAAAAAAAAAAAAATTAATAGGACGGAACGACGCCGTATCCGGCGTCCACCATGAAAGCAGCGGCGGAGGCGGAATTGTAGATGTGATCAACCATCTCCGATTCCATCTCGGTTCGCTTTGCGAAACGGCCTTTGATTCTTGGACGCGTCTCGGCGTAGGCTTTTCTGGAGGCGTATCTGATGGTTTTCTCGAATTTCCGGTTCTTTCTCTTCTCTCTGTACCTCAACACCCTCGCTTCGCGATCCATTCCAGATAATTGGGTCGCTTGATTCCCAGTAGAACCGCCGCCGCCGCCGCTCACTTGCTTCATCGAAGGGTAGGATGTATCAGACATGGAGTTGCAGTTCCCATCTGGGACAACCCCAACATCTGAAGATGAAATCTGAAACCACCAATTCATCCAAATTTATATACATATATGTTAGCGTTGACAATTAATAACACTAGTTTCTGCAAGGGAAATTACGCTTTGGCTTAGAGATTGAGCTGTATAGTTGTAGGCAGAGAGCTTTGATCGAGAGAAATCCAGTTCAAAACAATTGTCAGCAGGGTGGTTCGTGACCGGAGGTGAGGGATCTTTGGCTTGAACCGGAACTACACCATCATTTCCACCGCAGTGGTGGTGATGATGGTGTGGGAATTTCGCATCCGGGTAATCAAAATCCAGAAATGGATCGATATCGGAGAAGAAAACCTCGCCGGACTTCACCTCCGGTCCTTCGGGGAGTTTCGGGTTCGGGAGGAGCCATGAAGCAGCCTCGGAGTCCTCCTCATCCCCGGCGGCGCCGGGGACGAGAAACCCAACAGCAGCGGCGGTAGACTTCACCAAGGACTCGGCCGAGTCGTAGAACGGAACCACCGGGACTCGGTCGTGGCGACGAGCGAGGGGGTTCGCGGAGTGGATGTCGCGGTCGCACGTGACGCATAGGGCGGCGGCGTCGGCCTTACAGGTGACGCTGGCAGGAGCCTGCTCGCAGACCTCGCACATCCAGACGCGCTCGTGGCGAGACGCCAGCTTGTTGGCACCGTGGATCTTGGAGTCACAACCCACGCAAAGAAAGGCGGAATCCGCTCGACAGAAAAGTAGGGCGGCAGCGGACTTGCAGGAGTCGCATGGCTTGGCAGCCAAGGCCCAAGTCGCCGCCGAGAAAGTCTTGCCGTTAACTTCCTGGAATCCCATATCAGCTTGTTTTTAAAACCAAAAAATGAAAAAAATCTAAAGCCTAAGATTTGTAAATAACAATGTAAGTAGGAACAGTCTCTCCATTTCAAGCTCAGCTAGGAGTCGTTGTCTATCTTCAGCGTAGAAATCTAGGTGCTGACGACTGAGGTGTGGACACGTGGACGATTGCAAGCCACAAAATAAGTTTTATGACAGTAATCACGCGATTTGCGATTAGTACTTGTCATTTGTCTGTGCCGACCAAGGACCCACCTCTCGCTCCCTGCTTAATTGCTTATCTCTTTATTTCTTTATTATTCTTATATGTTCAATGGTCAGTGGTCACAGCTGTGACTGTGAGATGAGGCGACGCGTCCAATTAGGCAATCAAATTGGGTGCTTAACCTTGATTTGGACGCCCCAAATCAAATCCATCTCAGGTTCTCAACATGTATATTCGGGCTATGACCAACCCCATTTCCTTTCATTCCACACCAACTCCTTTCTAATTTTGGACTCTAACCTCTCGTCTATATTGATTATTATTTTTTAAATGTGGGTTTTAATTATTCATGTTTTCGTTTTTATGTATCGTGCTCAAATGTAGTTCAATCTCAAATTTTCGTAATCATCTGGTTGGTTGATAGCCGGTGAAAATTTATGTTCGTTTAACTAATTTAGTATATTTGTTTGTTTCTTTAATCTTAATCATATTATATATGGTATTCATTTAAATTAAATTAAATTTCATCATAAATGATATGATCAAGAGTATGCATGTGGGTCTAAGGGGCCAAAATTTTTAAGTGAGGTTGGGGTTTAATTGTTATTTTAGTACACCTACACTTACAAAATTTTGAAACTTCAAAAGATTAAACATACCAATTTAGATATATAGAGCCAATCATTTCTCATTCAGTATATTAAACTTTTTTAAACTTGAATTTAACATAAGCTTGTCAATTGAAATCATATGAAAATTCAAATGCAAATCTAGTTAAGTTTTAATCATGATGTTAGGATTATATGCTAATTAACTTAAGGTAATCATTCAAGAAGGGGAATGAATTGATTGCTTATCTCTTTTTCATAAATTTAATAATTAAGAATGCAAGAGGCAAATTAAATCATGGGCAATGATATGAGTATTTAAATGTAAAGAAAAAGGAAATATAAAAATTGTAAATACAAGATTTTAAAGTGGTTCGATATAATTTGATTTATGTCCTTGTCCTCAAGCTCTAACCATGATGATGGATAATTTGACTTATATCATTTTCCTCAAGCTCTGACCAAGATGATGGTCCCATTATTATGAGGTTTCAAACCCTAACCTTTAAGTTTTATACTTGTATCATGGTTCTAAGCAACCTTCACTATAACAAGACTTTTAAAAACAAAATTTTCAAACTTTCCCTCTTTGAAAAATCATCTTGTTTAATTACTTAGGATAACATTATTAGTTGCAAACCATATTTTGTAATTATCAAACTGAAATTAACCAAACTTTGGTCTAACACATAAAATTAAACAATGGATATTGTACTTAAAATTAAAGCTAAACATTTGTCTTATCTTTTTTTTTTTTAGGCTACTAAATGTAGTTTATAACAACTTAGTTAAAGCTAAATCATTATAAATAAATGAAACCATATAAAAGGCCTTTGAAATACTTAATCTCAATATTTGGTAATTAAAAATGTTGATTGGTAGATAGTCATCTATAGTTTATTTAAGCTTAATCTTTTGATTTGATTTAAGTTAAATTTAATTATAATATAAATGATATGATATGATATGATTAAAAGTAGGCGTATAGGTTAAGATAAGATGGGTAGGATTCTAAGTGACGATGAAAATACTAGGATAAGGGTGTTATTTTAGTACAAGCACATTTAATTACAAAAGTTCAAAAGATAAAAGTAAACTCATTTAAATGTATGAAATAAATTATTTTTCTTTCTATAACTTTTTAAACTCATATGATATGATTGATATGCAAGCCAAATCAAGTTTCAAGTTTTAACCATGAAATAAGGCTACAATACTAAAAATCAAAGCTAAACATGTGTCCATGCATTTTTTAGGCTACTAAACAAGATTTATAACAACTTAGTTAAATTTAACCATTATTAATACATGAAACTATCTAAAATGCCTTTTAAACACCAAATCTCAATTTTTGGTGATTAATTGATTGGCTGATAACTAGCTAAAATTTGTGTCTGTTTGTTCATTTAATATTAATAATATTATACCATTCATTTGATTTAATTCAAATTAAATTTAATTATATCATAAATTATATGATCAAGAGTATGCATTTGGGTAAAGGTGGGTAGAATTTTAAGTGATATTAAAATACTAGGATAAGGTCGTTAGTTTTGAAAGGTCAAAAGATAAAGCAAACTTATTTACATGTACACACAAAATTATTTTTCCTTTGATTACACTTTTTGAATATCACATCTAACATATCTTTATCAATTGAAGTCACGTGGTTCATATGCAAATTTAATCAAGTTTTGAAAATGAAACAGGCTACTATGCTAAAATTCAAAAGCTAATTAAACATGTGTTAGTGCTTTTTTCTTTTTTTCTTCTAAACCATTATTAATTGATGAAAACTTGTAAAAAGCCTTTTGGACACCAAATCTTAATTTTTGGTCATTATTTGATTGGTTGTCGACTAGTTAAAATTTGTGTCCATTTGTTTGTTTAATCTTAATTATATTATACTTTTCATTTGATTTGATTTAATTTTAATTTGATGACATCACAAATGAGTAGGCATGTGACTCAAGTTGTCTAACCCTAAGCCCTAAGAAGGTTGATATACATAAATAATTAGACTTAAATGAGTAAAATTCATTCCATAAGCCAGGGTTACTTAATCTAACCTTAATAGGTCTTATTTAATTAATTAACCTAATGAACTCTAATCAAATATTAAATAGCTCAAATAGAAACCACAAAAATTTAATTATAAGATTTTGTACAACCTTGTGCACTGTAAAAGCATAAATGCACTTATACTTACGTACCTTTATACGCACTTATAATTAAATGGAAAATTATCTTAAACCAAGTGTCACCAAAGAGTATGAGCTAGAGGGGGGCCCATTGAAACTTATAGGAAAATATTGACTCCCACAAGATCAAATATTGAAGTTGACTTAACTCATTAAAGAGAATTAACAACACTACTATCCTATGATATTAGATCTAGATGTAAAACTTGGGTCCATGACTTATAATTTATTACATGCAAGTTCTTTATGAATTAATGTTAGTAATCCAACAAAATAGTAGTAATCAACCTTTTAGGATTGCCTTTTCAATCCTCAAGTGTTAAATCTTTCAATATTATGATTAGTTGATATACTTTTGCCCATACATGACATATGTCAAATCTTACTTAAAGGATTCCTATGACTCTAGATTTTATGATCATAAATCCTTAAGATAACCTAAGGGGACCTATTATCTTAAACTTATGAGACATCATGGTGTCTCTATTAAGAATATTTGTTGTCATCTATCTTAACCACTAGTCACTAAATCCATAGGGAATGTAGGATCACTCTAAGATTTTACCTGTAAATCAAAGTAACCAATGACCTTAACAGTAGTGCAATATTTTCTCAAGATTGAGAACCTGTGCAACATAATAGTTTGGAACAATTATGACAACTCGATAAGTATTAGTCATGACTCTCCTTAGATCTTATACATACTAATATATTTACCACATAAAATCTATTCCAATGATTAAGACAAGTCATGTCGCCAATTAAGAGGCAATATACTACAACTTCTAATGAATTACCCAAACCTATAAACCAACTTTGAACAAACTCATCAACTTATAAAAAAAAAACCCATGATTTAAATCTTCCATATAGCTCCTAATATACTTAAGTCACATGCAATACAAGTGACTAATAGAATACTCAAATATATCATAATACAAATAGGGTAGAAAAAGGAAAAACAAATGACGTATATAATGAAATCAAAATGTTGTATCATGTTATTACTTTTAAGGTTCTATCCTAACACTTGGCCAATTAGCCCTTTAATGAATCCACATATAACTTGCATAAACTATTTAGTTAAGCATGCCTGCATACACTAGCAACACGTGCTCATGAAGCAACCCCATGTTCTAGTGTGCACATCTATATATGGCATTATGTTCAATTAATTATCATCATTTAACCAGTTTATCATCATTTGATTTCTTTAAGATTCCAATGTAAAATTAGTTAGGTTGTGCCAGCGTTTGATAGCACTAAGTTCTATCACTTTCAAGTGAGTTCTCAATTAACAGATATACAAACATTGAATTTAACAACCATAACAAGAAAATCCACAATGATGAAAAAAATATTAAATTAAAATAAACAACAAAAATGGAAACAAGAATTTAAATTAAGCACCAAGGTCATTACACTCAAAGATGGAAATATCGATATCAATGAAAATATCGATTGTAGGAATCTTTGTATTGCAATGCATGGACTGACTAGCTCCAATTTTGTTCTCTTAGAAGACAGGAAGATTGCATTGAAGATAAATGTAAAACTAGTGTTTGTACTCTCAAACAACATAGAATATTATATCTAAGCTTTAATGCCAATATTTTAATGGAAGAACACAAAAGAGCAAAACAATCCACACATAAAGGTACATGAGGTTTTAGTGTGGCTTAGTTAACCATGCTTACATCCATATATGAGAGATAATATTTTGCTATATGATAGAGAATATTCAAACAACATAAAACAAATATAACTATTAGGTTCTAAAATATATCATATTTCCTTACTTTTTGTATTTATACCCTAAACCATAAGTCCTTCACCAAGTGTCTCCACTCTTCTGCACATTTCCATCCACTACGTATAATCTTCACAAATCTATTTTCATCTCATCTTATAATTTTTTCTCTCATGACCTAGAATATTTATAAAAATATTTCTAGAAACTCCTTATTTTTGCAACAAAATTCAATTTAGGCTTTGGACTTTAATTATTTGATGTTTGATGTGAACTTTGGGCTTAGCTTTGTTTTGACAAGACTTGGTTTTAATTTGGATTTGGACATCAAATTCTTTTTGGGCTTGATTAGTTGAATTTTTGTGATATGGGTAAGAGATATTGATTTAAACTAGATGTGTTGGGCTTATCTTTGGATTTCATTGCATTTGGGCTTATCTTTAAATTTACAATATGGCCTTTGAATTGTAATTGGATCTTTGAACTTTAGCGATAATATTTGGGTTTTAGGCCTTAGACTTTTTTTATTTATTTACTTTATTTTATATATTAGAGTATAATGCTTGAGCATTCTTGGACTGGGCTTATAATTTTAATGTGGGCTTTGGATGAATATTTAGGATTTGAAATTGGGCTTTAGTTATTTAATTTGGGTTTGGGCCATCGATTAGATTTGAGATATTCATTTTAATTTGTTTTTTGGGAGAAGAAAAACTTCAATTTAATTTGAGCTTTCTAAATTTGGGCTTGGTATTAGGTTAGAGGCTTTGACCTTTAGTTATTTTAATTTTATCTGAGCTTTGGTTTATATAATGTAAGGCTATGAAATTTAGAGTGTGAGCTGGGCTTTACTGATTTAATTTGAACCTTGGGCTTTAATATTTTATTTGGATATAATTCATTGGTTTTGGGCTAAGACTTGTTTTAAATTTGATTTAGACTTATGATTTGGGATTAGACATTTTATGTAACGCCTAGGTAATTAATTAATTATTTGGATAAGTTAGGAAAATAAAATAAATAATTAATTAATTTAATAAAATGAAAGAGGGGTAAAAATTTAATTTTTCGAATAAATACCCTACCTATAAATTAAAAATTTTTGTTCTTCTTGTTCTATTCTGAATAGCGTTCCTGTTCACAAAATTCTAAAGAACGTAAGGTTGGAGTTGAAATTCAGGGTTTGAAAAACAGATCTTTATAGGTAAGATTTTTTTTTCTTCTAATTCTTCAATTTTATTTTCTTAGATTTGTCACTTTTGTGAAAAACTTTAGGTAATTTTTTAAGAAACCCCAATCTAGATTAGGGTTTGTTTTTTTAAAAGAAGAACAGATCTCTACAGATAAGATTTTTTTTTTCTTATAATTTTTCAATTTTATTTTCTTAGATCCGTCACTTTTTGTGAAAAACTTTAGGTAATTTTTGAAGAAACCCCTATCTAGATTAGGGTTTGTTTTTTTAAAAGAAGAACAAATCTTTATAGGTAAGATTTTTTTTCTTCTAATTCTTCAATCCTATTTTCTTAGATCCGTCACTTTTTGTAAAAAAACTTTAGGTAATTTTTTTTTAAAAAGGTGGAAGAAGTCTATGAGGGAGGACTTGAGACGTTATTGGGTATATAAAAGAAAAAAAATGAAATGAATGAATGATGAAGAAATTCTAAATATGGTGTCGTTTGGTATGTGTGATTTGGAAAGTCAAATGACATGTAGAATTGGTGTGTGTACTTTAAAAAGTTAAATGACATGTTGAATCTAGGATGAAAATATATATATATTATTAAAAGAAGTAGGTCTAAGAAACCTACGTAATGATGGGTTTGGATTGAAAAAATAAATTCTTGTATAAAGTGAAGAGATAAATTATTTCAAATAAATATTTTTAAGAAATTCAATTTAGTTTAGGAATTGGAAACAAATTATTGAAGATAAATTTTTGAAAAAAAATAATAATTAATAAATAATAAAATAGAATAAAATAAATAAATGGAAATTAATTAAATTGTTATTGGTTAAAAAGTTGGAAAATAATTTTGTGATAATAGTATCTTTTTGTTATGTTAGGTGGGAGTTAGATTCTTGAGGTTAAACTCTTCAAGGTTTCTAAATGCATTTAAGGTAAGGAAAATTAATACAGTTATTATTTTTAAAAACAAATTTTTATATACATCATTTAGAAACATTTTGAGTTATTATTCGTTTTATGCATGGATCAAATATGTTTTGCGTGAAAAGTATGTTAGAACTTTATATTTTGTTTACAACAGAGAAATGTGAAGATATTATGTTTTGCAAATTTGAATAATTCAAATAAGTGTTTGACTCTAGTTTGTTTGGCCCTTGTCAACGGGATATAATAGTTGACCTTTACATTTCTTAGTGGAGAATATAATTGATTTGGACCCCAACCTCTAGGGGTTTGACTAGATGTTACTAGTACTAGTAGTGTTTGGTTTCATCCACCTTAAAGAAACAATTTGAGACTAGTCACCTATTTAAAAAATCCTACCTAACTCGGCACCATTTGATGTTAATGACCAGAGTAAATAAATGATTTGCATATTTTGATTGAATTTGATATGAAAATGTTTAAATTAGAAATGAAAGTTTATGGTTAAAAGTGGTAAAACTGATTCAAAGGTTTATGAAAATAATTAGTTATAATATCTCCCATTTTGAAAGTGAACTTGAAATATTTGATTCATAAACTGCATTAATGTTCCTTATTAGGATTTGAGTTCATTCCTATTTGTTGATTACTTTTCAGGTACCCTTAGTTCGGGCGAAGAGTGATGACTAGGTCGGGGAATGGTCATCATTAGGATTTTTCTTAAAATATTATTTTAGACATTGTTAGCTTATAAGTTTATGTTCATTTGGATTATTTGGTTTTTGGAAGCTATTTAGATATTGAACTTTTAATTTTTAATTTTTTATTTTTTTATGATAGTTTGAAGTTGAGAGTTGGAGATTATGAAAATTTTGTCAACACTAGAATTGTTTGAGTTTGTAATCTATTTGAATAATGGATTTTGGTTTATGGATGCTTAGTTTTAAAGTTAAGTTTTGAAAATTTTAGAATTTTGTTCCGCTACTCTGAACAGATATTTGGTAATTGATAACTTCCAGTTACAAGATAATTGTTTGGTCAGGTTACGCTTTAAGCCTTCGGGTTTGAGACATGAAATAACCGTTATGCCTTTGGAGTGAGTCTTGGGGCGTAACATTTTATCTTTTTTATTGATTTAAATTTGATTTATGACTGTAGGCTTTAGGCTTTAGATTTTTTTATTATATTTTGCTTGCTTTAGATTTGGGTTTAATGTGATTCCACTCGTGCAATTTAAATTATACAACTCAAGTATTTTTGTTTTTCTATCATTAGAGTTATGTGATCCCATAGTTCATTTTTAACTACACTTAAGACTTGATCCCACACTAGGATATGTAGGCAACTTGTAGTTAAGTGTGAGACGAGAAAAGGCGTGAGTAGAAATTAGAGGAAGGGTCTTAGGGCTTGAGTGATAAGGGTCTACTTGGTTATTTAGTTGTGAGTTCAGTTTACGTTCGGCCTAAGGCTTGTGGGCTAGTTGTTTGGTATGGTAGAGTGTTTTCTACAGATCTATTTAAAGTTATTTTATATATGAGCTATCAGCGTTTTTTCAATTTTTTTTTTTTGGTTACTATTTGGGCTTATTTTTTATCGGCTATATTGCATGAGCTTCATTGGTTTTAATTAGGGGTGTAAGGAGGCTCGGTTCGATCGTCTATTAGGGAAAATTTTGACCGAACCAACTTGGTCGGTCTGTGTTTGCAGCGAACTGAACCATACCTATATGGGTAGGAAAACCGCACCGAACCAAACATATTGAGTTTGGTTTGGTTCGGTTTGAAGGACTCGATTTGGGCCTAATTTTAGGCTTCAAACAACCTCTAAGAAAACAATTGGAACAAACCCATTTAAGGAATTGGGCTACACCCATAAAAACAAAGCCTTTTAAATGGAAATGGACCTACAAACAAGCCCAACCTTTGCAAACCATTTCTGTACAAATAAAAAAATAGAATATCTTGTCTTAACTTTTGAAACCCTAGGATTTGCTCATGCACGCCTCCTCTATTGATGACCATAAAAGCAACCAAACCAATACAAATAAAGGAAAATGGAAAAAAAAAAAAGTATGTGCCTTTTTCTTATTAGTTCCCAATGAAAAATCACAACTCAACTTGTAATGGAAGAAATAATTCATAAAAAAAAAAAAAAAAATGAATAGTATTATAACGGAAATGAGAACAAAAATGGGAGAAATGTCGATAGTGGCAGGCTGAGAGAGCAAGAATGGACAGTTTTTGAGAGGAACCAATACCAATTTTTATAGAACTTGATTCCTGCAGCAACCGCTACTGCAACCATCACTATCAACCACTGATCACCCTCACAACCACCATAACGATCGAGGTTGGGACCAGCTCCACAAAGCCTCGAAATCTCGTCGGCTCTTACAACTTGCATTGCCATCGATGGAATGGGAATGTCGGCAACAAGCCGACATCAATTTGAGGACAAGTGGTAGTGGAGAATGGAGAACGAGAAAAAAGATAGAGATAAAATGACTTTTTGGAAGAGATGTGTGTATCACAAATCTTCCGTTTTATGGAGTGTGGGCGTTTTGTGGAAAAAGGAGAAGACCATAGTTGATGTTGTGGTGGTTGCATGTGGTGAAGAGAAATGACTAAAGACAAGTACTCATGAGTAAAAACTGAGTCCTGCTTTGATTTTAAGGGAGAATTAGGGAATAGGGTAGACTACTCAGAAGGCTTATTCATAGGGATTTTTTGAGGTAAATTTTACCTTTAATATATTTTTTATATTATTTATAAATAAATTTGAGATTATCAATGATGTGAAACCCATACATGATGATAAATACAAGTTATCAACTGTGTCCGAAAAAATTATTGTTCACTCTTAAAAAATCAAGTGATTATTTAAAAATTTACTATTTTTTTTTCAAAAAAAAATTGAGATTTTTTAAAGAACCTTATAAAAAAAATAATTTTCAATATCTTATAAATAAAAACAATATCCTAAAGTTATTATATGTTTTATATATGGAACATATAATTAAAAATTTTGTTACCATAATAAAATGAATAATTATTTTTTATCAGCACTCATCAATTGAATAATATATAAATATTCAATTGAGTAACACACAATTATTAAATGAAATAACTCACAATTATTCATTAGGTAATATAGCACGCGAAAAAATTAAACAAAAATAAATTAAATTATGTTGTAATATATTGTAATGATAGTGTATTTGTCTTGTAAGTATAATGCATTTATGTCGTACCTATATTTCATTACAAAAGTAATAATTCTAAAAATACTTATTCATACCCTATTAGTATTAATACATTGTATCAATATATTAACAATATTGATCCAATGCATAAAATAATTTTTGTATATATATATATATATAAACTACAAGTCTTGTGATTATTTATGATATAAGTATGTTGTGAAATATTATATAATCATACAAAATTATCATTTTTATAAAAGAAATTCAAAATATTCCTAATTAGGTTTTATTGTGATGTATTATAATGTAAGTGTATTTATATTGTAATTATAACATATTTTTATTGTACCTGTGTTATATAATAAAAGTAATAATCTTGAATATCACTTTTTATACCTCATTAATATTCAACATATCATATGTATTAACATCATCCACTCGATGCATTGGGAAAATATATATATATATATATATATAAATTAAGAAAAAAAAACACTATGAAAAGGAAAAAAAAAATCATATAAATTTTTTAAAATGATATTATTTTATTATAAAAAAATAAAAAATGATTAAACATTCTCCATCATTTTTTTAATCTTTTAGATAATTTGAATGAAAAATTAAATATTTTATCTTCCTTGAATTTAAAATAAAAACATAATTTATCAATTTTAAAATATATACATATAATCATCATTTTTATTATATAATTATAAATTTTTTTTTCTTAATAAAATTAAAAATTAGAATAAAATAAAAAATGTAACAAAAAAAACAATAAATGATATTTTGAAAATATTTTTTAGAATTATTTTTGTTTTATATAGTAAATTTAAATAACAAATTATATATAATTATAAGGGTTAAACCCAAAATTTTGATTTAAATTTTGAATGTCAATAATTACAATAAATGTGGAATCCAAGCACCATAAATGTCTTAACAAATAAAGTGAAGTACTTTAAATACTTTGAATTTTATAAGTTTTAGTTGAAGTTGGTATTTAAGCCTATTAAAGTCTTTCTCAAAAATTATTAGAAGATACCAAATTTTTTTAGTATTATTCCAACCCAGCCTACGTTAGTGGGTAATTCTCACTTATTTTAATAACATTAATAAAAAAAAGGTTTGTAGACCCTTCCTTTGCATTAGATAACGAGTGACACTAACAACATCATGTGAGCGTATTTATTATTATAAATTTTTAATACTTATCGTTTCTGATGTGGAGATGCACATAGGTTCGGTTCGGTTCAGTTTGTTTTATGAATTTTTTTTTTTTTTTAAAACGAAAACCAAACCGAGTTACTCAGTTGTTCAATTTTTCAAACCGAACCAAACATTTTGCAAATGAAAACCGAAACAAATAAGTCGGTTTGGTTAGGTTTGGTTCGGTTTGATCGGTTTTTAAGGTTCCACTTACAACCCTAGTTTTAATATTTAGTGTGATATGGACTTGTTTATAAGTTGAATACTTTGATGATATATAGTTGGTTGTTTATTATTATTTATGACAAATTTGTGCTATTTCCCAGCTGTATTTATTTATTGGAGACTCTGGATATTAAACATTTCAGTATACATAACCTATGAATTACATGGTTTAATTTCTTGACTGGGGACGTGCTTAGAAAAGCGATCCCATGGCTATTTACAAAGCAGTAGAAACAAGCGATAGCCCTCCAAAGGCAGCAGGAGCTCTTGAATGACCTATAGTTTGAGGAGGTGAAGGCTATCCTTGTTTTCACCCATCACTGAGAGAACTGTGGCAGCAATATGCCTTGAACTGAGCCCAGCCTCTTCAACCTGCTCTGTCTGAGATCCATGGTTGATGTATCGGTCCGGGAGCATCATAGGCCTCCACTGCACCAAGAGAAACAATATCAACTTGAGCTCTGATTTCTTTTGTATATAACTCTTAGATTCTGTTTGCCCATCTATCATTTTTTTTCATGCATGAAATTGAAATTAAGGTGTTATAAGAACCTTACATACCTTAAGTTTTCCGTCGAGTAATCCATTCAATCCCAAGAAATGGGAGACATGAGAGCTGAATCCTCCAATAGATCCTTCTTCAACAGTAATGAGGACCTCATGCTCTTGAGCCAGTTGTCTGATCAAATCTCCATCAAGAGGCTTGCAGAATCGTGCGTCCGCCACAGTCGTGGAGACTCCAAAGACCTGGAGAAGCTTACCTGCCGCTAAACAGTTTTGTACTATTGTTCCGTAGCCCAGAATTGCCACTCCACTTCCTTCCTTCAGCATCCTTCCCTTACCAATCTAGGTTCCAAATTAACGTGAGTTAAAAAACAATATAAACGTAACATATGCAAAGGCATGAGCGAAAACCAACACATAACTTTAGTATTTAAGTACCTCTAAGGGGGTCCCTTTGTTATTTTGTGGAAGAATGGAACCAATGCCATTTCCTCTGGGGTATCTAAAACAGCTGGGCCTGTCATCGATGGCTGCAGCTGTGGCTACCATATGCATGAGCTCGCTTTCACAGGAAGGGGCCATGACCACCATATTAGGTAAACAAGCCATGAAAGTAGTGTCAAAGGCCCCGCAATGGGTTGGACCATCCGCACCTACAAGGCCGGCCCTGTCCATTGCAAATCTCACTGGAAGCTTTTGAAGATCTACATCATGCGCTACCTGTACCACCGCCAACACCTAGCTTTTGAGTTAAATCATCAAAGAATTTGGAGATTACTTTGTATCTGTAAACTATTGAAGTATTGTATTACAAGGACAAATTTGATCTATAACATCTATACTTCTATATTATGCTATTATACTGTGTCTCCCTACATGTCTTCCATGAGCAACTAGCACATGGTTGTATGAATTTTTACCTGATCGAAACCTCTCTGCAGAAAAGAAGAGTAAATAGCACAAAAAGGCTTGAGGCCTTCAGTAGCTAGACCAGCAGCAAAGGTAACAGCATGTTGCTCTGCAATCCCAACATCAAAGCATCTATCAGGGAAGCGCTTCTGGAATAAATTAAGTCCAGTGCCTCCCCCCATTGCAGCATGGATTGCTACAATGTTTTCATCTCTTTCTGCTTCTGCAATCAAAGACTCTGCAAAGTATTGGGTGTGGGAAAGAGTTTTCGATTTGGTCTTCAACTGCTTCCCGGACATGGCATCAAATTTTACAACACCTACACAACAACATACACTACTATGAGATGAATGGTACCAAAGTGATACCTTTTTCTTTTTTTTTTTTCCTAATGAATGAAACAAGAGTTGTTAAGTCTACGCACCATGCATTTTATCGGCTGCAACTTCAGCGGGAGCATATCCTTTTCCTTTCTCAGTGATAACATGCACAAGAACAGGTCCTGGTGCTGGCATAACCCGAACCTTCTTCAAGATGTGAACAAGGTCTTCCACATTATGGCCATCCACTGGACCAATGTAGTAGAGCCCAAGTTCTTCAAAGAGGCAAGCATGAGAGCCACCCACTATTCCTCTCATATATTCATCCACTTTGGCGGCAATTTCATGTGCCTGGCCTCCCACTTGCTTAGTAAAACCCTGTTGATGGATTGAAAAACCTTAGTCTCTGGAAGAAATAAGATAGATACAAACAACTGCTAGTTATATGAAATGGTATGAGGAAATTACGTACTTTTGCAGCTTCGCGCAGCTGACGAAACTTTCTACTTGATTGTAGATTTGTTAGGGCTTTGCTTAGAGCTCCAACAGGAGGAGCAGGGCCATCAACAGTGGCGGTGGGTAGAGAAACTTGCCCATTGTCGTTCAAGATTATGATAAGGTTTGAATCAAGATAACCTGCATTGTTCATTGCCTCATATGCCTGTCCTGCTGTCATGGCTCCATCCCCGATCACCGAAATCACATGATTGTTCTTCCCTAACAAATCTCTACCAACTGCCATCCCTGAAAATCAATGGAAAAATGAAAATTTAGAAATTGAAATGTCAGTTAGCTTAAATTCATCTAGCCCGAAATAGTCTAATGATAAATAAACAAAAAAGAAAAAAGAAAAAAACACTCTTAATTGGGTTGGGATCACTTAGAATGTCCAGAACATATATCTCCAAGGTTTGTTCATGGGTTGGGTGTCATTAACAGTACTCCCAAGAAGTTCTTAATTCTGAATCACCTAAAAAAATGCTGACAATTAAGTGGGATCTTCTTAACGGAAAGAAGAGAAGTTGATGAGACTGGTAAGACCAATGGATGGCCCATACCATGACTTTATAGTAAGAAATCCAATGGTTGATTCAGTAACTTTATAATGCATACTCAAAAAGAAACTTCTGAATTCGCACTTTATCTAAGCCAGCTGAAATGCTAGTAGAACTATGACCAGCTCCAAAGGCATCATATATACTCTCATCCCTCTTGGGGAAGCCAGCAAGCCCACAAGTCTGCCGGATCGTGTGCATTCTTGATCTCCTTCCAGTCAAAATCTTATGCGCATATGCCTGAGAAAGACCAAAACTCCTGTCATCATCAATATCTGAACCCACTAGTACTAATACTACTAAAAGAGCATGAGTCAGTAGCTCTGATTTGAACAGGGTGAGAGCTAGAAGGGAAATATTCAAGGGCTTACCTGATGCCCCACGTCCCAAATTATCTTATCCTCGGGCGTGTCGAACACATGGTGAAGTGCAATGGTTAGTTCAGCCACTCCTAAGCTTGAGCTTAAATGCCCACCAGTTTTTGACACTGTATAAACAATCTCCTCCCTCAGTTCAGCAGCCAACGTCTCAAGCTCCTGAAAGCACATATTTTAATTAAAAAAACAGACACTATTAATATCCATTTCAAAACATTAATTAATATTCCATCATGTGTCGTATATTTCTCATTTTCTTGGCCTTCAAAAACGAAAAATAAATGTAAACATTAATTGGATGATAAATATACCCCAATAGAGAGATTCTTCATATGAATTGGGTAGTTTATGGTATCTAGGACTGGAGTTGAAGGTTTTTCCCCAGAGAAATTGAGGGATCTTGTGAACCTTGGATTCCTCCTTGCTTGCTGTTGACTCCGGACCATTGTGTTCTTGTCCTCACTTGAATTATTGTCCTGGGCAGCTGTAATCATGACACAGTACTGGAGAGCAAAATGAAATTAATATGTCACTTCACCACATGCAAGCTGTATATTTAAATATATATGCAAACGATGTCTTCGAGGCCATAAGAAATGAAGAATTTGTACTGATACTGTGTACTGCTCTAATACCCAACCATAAATTTATCCAATGGAGACCTAAAATACATGGAATAATTGTGTTTTGGGTGAGCTGGACCAAAAATTAAGGTTTGACCATACAGCTTAGATAATTGATGAAAATAATTTAAGATATCAAAATACCAAAATACCTATTAACCTTTCACATTAGTACTTATTGCACCACTATTCATACAATCATAATAATTATATTTTGATCATTTGAATTTTTCATTATTTTTTAAAACTTCTTTTTATTAAAATAATTGAAAATCATAATATTTTCTACTTTAAATTATAAGTAAAAAAATTACCTTCCAAAACTATTTTAAAAAATACTTTTTAAAAAAATAGTAATATGATTTATATTTTTTATATTTTCTTTTTGAAAAAATATTTAATTAAAAAATGAAAACTATTTTTTATATGAAAATAATTAAAAGAATTAAATTTCATTAATTGATTATCCATTAAATTTTATATGAAATTTTTTTATCGTTGTTCATAATAAGAGTAAAAAAAATTCAATATCTTTAAAAAGGAAAAAAAAAAGTTAGAAATAAGTAATACGGAAATAGAAAAGGGAAAAAAAAATATAAAAAAAAAATGAAATTTACATTCACTACGTGTCTATATAGGAGTTAAGAATATTTTAGGGATTAATGAAGGATAATACCATTCGACTTAATTTTTACACTTTAATTGACTCTTGGACTTAAATGTGCATGATATATAATCTTTAATCAATTTTGAGTTCCATCTCATCTCAAAACACAATTCTCCCAAAATACATCTAGTTCTAACTTTGGAGAATGCTACTTCTATCATATTCTTTGTCACTAGTTTTGTAATTCATTATTGTTAACAACTCTACGTGTGTAGGAAAGAGAGAAAATGAAGACCTTTGGCTTGCTGTTTGGAAGAGAAGTAGCAGTAGTTGCAGTGAGCAGGCTGAGAGAAGGCGGCCTTTCTTGGGAAGAGAGAGTTGGGCAGAAACAAGTCCTCAAAACACCACAAGAAGCCATTGTTTTATCTCTGAAAATTGAGTGGTAATAGATAAGAAGATGAAAACGATCTTAAAGGTTGAAGAAGAAGAAGAAGAGGCTGAGCCGCTGAGGAAGCAGGATGAAGTTAGAGAGAGCTTGGGGAGGAGGATGAGAATATGGAAGGCTTTATAAAGAGAAAAAAAAAAGTGCATAAAGAAGATGTCAAAGGTGGGGGCCCCCTAGTCTGGAACAATTTTTTTTTTTGGGGCCAAGAACTCCCACGCGTTTTTGGTGTATGATTAACAAGCTTCTGACCACCAACCTATATCTTAATCAATGGGTAAGCTTCATCAAAATTTTACAGAATCTGCAACTTCTCAAACGTCACGAGATTGGAAGAGCATATAGCAACAAACGCCTATTTATTATTCATTCAATATATAAATATATATATACGTGTATCCCCACATGATGTTTTCCCTAATGGCCACGTAGCTAAATGTCAGATTCATGTGATACGAAGGCTGTGATTCCCAGGAAGTTGCATGGGTGCGAAGGTCCAAATTATTAAAACAGAAATAAGAGACTTTTCGTATTGCATGCAAATCACATTATTTTAGGGGGAAACAAGCGTCCATTTGATCACCATCTGTGATGCCATATTGGCCTGCAAGCTGTCAACTCCTCAACGTACCTAATCAGACCGCACATATTCTTGGGCCACGTATCCATTCACTACATATGAACACACAAAAAATAATGCCACCCACTTTTTTAGTCTATACTAAAATTTGACTTTATTCTTTATATTTTTTTATTTTTATTTTAATTTTAAACCTATCTACTTATATTTTACCTATATTAATTTATACATTACATTTTTCACCATTGGAATTGCGTCTTTGATACATACCTATTTCACACTCTAAAATTTTCGTAAATACTTTATTTTTTCCTTACTCATATTATGTCACATATATAGCTTTTACATCACTTTTCTTGAATAGTTGTTATAAGACCCCGGTTATGAAGTTATCATTATTTGTGACATATATGCTCTAAACAAATTATATAATTTTGAATTGAGCCTTTGGTTAGGCCGATTGATATCATCTTGTTGTCCATGATATATGTATGTCCCTACAGGTATTATGTCAGTTTATGTTGGAAAATATCTTAAATTTCTAAGTAGTATAGTTTCTTTTTTGTAAATAATATTAAATAGAAAATTTCTTAAATTGATATATTAATATTGTAATATTAGATTTTCTTATAAAATAAGGAAGGTTGTTGGAAATATCTTTATAAATATTTTAAGTCATGAGAAGAAAAATTTATGAGATGAAATGGATTTGTAGAGATTATACGAGATGAATAGAGATGTGAGGAAAAATGGGACATACTTGGTGGAGCAAGAGGGCTCCATGGTAGGGTATATATAAAAGGAATGAGGAAATATGGAATATTTCGAAAACTTAATAATTGTATTTGGTTCTATATTTTATAATGTTTTGTATGGTGAAATATTTTTCTCTCATCCGAGGAAATAAGTATGATTGGCCAAACCACATTAAAATCTCGTGCACCTTTATCTTGATTATTTTATCCTAGTATTCTTGAATTAACCTTTTTTGCATTAAAACTTTCATTGACACAACAATTTGGTATCAAAGTTTCTATTGGCACAATAATTTATCTAAATTAATTAATTAAATAAATAAATAAAATGATAAAGGTCATCTTTGGATACAATTTTTTTTTTCTAATTTTTAAAAATAGAAGCCTTTATATAAAATATAAGAATTCTTATAAAAAAAAAATTGATATTTATAGTGAAAGTTATGCCTAAAATACCGAAACCTATTGAACATATGAAGGGAAAGCTCTCATACTCTCCCTCAATCTTTCCAATCCATGAACTCCTTAATGCAACAGTCGGGTTCTCCTCTCTAATGCTCATGGCATGATCTCTTAATCTCTCTTACCTTGTGCATGAGTCTCCTAAAAACAAATCCCAACTCCCCTGGCTAACGGCAGTTCATGTGTGAACTCTTAAAAATCCTCCTACCTTCCTAAAACCATGTATTTCTCCTCCAAAATTAAGTTACAATTTGTGTCTTCCTATAACAATATATGATAGCGACAAGTCCCCAATAACCCTCCCAAACTGTAATTTTAAGAGTTTTCTCAATGGAAAACATCTTAATGGCAATCTACCTTCCAAAGACTCCTCTTTCCTCTAAAACCCTCCTGAATCTTAAAAAATCTCCATGTAGCCATGTGAATCTCTCCTCTCCCACTTCTCAAGCTCTGTCTTCAATGGGAGCCTTCCAAATCTCCACAAAAAAAAAAAATTAATAAAATAAAATAAAAAAATAAAAAAAACAAAATAAAACAAAATAATCTCCAAAATATCAGTGTCTTAAGGTCTTCCTTATCTTCCCAAATAAGCCTCCATGTACATGCCATGTAAGATGATATGAAGTGTTGTCTTAAAATACACCTAAAAAGCTTCATAAAATGCATCCAAATAAATTATTCTAAAATGCACTTAGATAAACTAACTTAAGGCGTACCTAGCTAAATGGAATGAACTAAAGTACAACTAAGATGAACTATCTTAAAGTACAGTTAAACTAAGGTGCAACTAAGAAAATTCTTAAAATACAACTAAATGAACTAAACTAAGTGTATTAACTTAAAATGTAACTAGGTGAACTAAACTAAAATGTCACTAAGTAAACTAACCTATGTGACTAAATGAGCTGATATGAGTTGAACTTGAGTTAAAGTGTGGCTAAGTGAATTAAACATAAGGTGTCACCAAGTGAACTAAGTTAAAATGCAACTAAGTGAGTTGAACTTAAGATAGAGTGCAATTAAGTGAGTTGAACCTAATATGTCACTAAGTGAACTAAGGTAAAATGCAACTAAGTAAGCTGACCGTGGGCTGAAGTATGACTAAGTGAGTTGAACCTAAAGTATCACTAAGTGAATTAAGTTAAAAATGCAACTAAGTGAGCTGAACGTGAGCTAAAGTAAGGTGCATTTAAGTGATCTAATCCTAGAAATGCAACTAAGTTTACTAAAATAAAGTGCAACTAAGGTCACAAATGGGATCTATAAAAATCTCTCGATAAAGAATCTCCAAAGGTGGCTCAAAAATAGTACTAAATGAGTGACAATGGACCACCATGGGACCATTATAGGGCAACAATAAGTGAAGGAGAATATATAAAGTAACATATGCTACTAGAATAAAATGGAAAGTCTACAAATATGTCTTATAAATTATGTCTTACCTCATTTACCTAAGAGTTGTATCGGTTTGTAGGATATCTAAGAGAATCTCAAAGGTTATTGCTTTTATATTTAGGATGATGAAAAGGTATTTGTTCGAACAAATGCTAGATTTCTACTATAGACTATATGATAAATAATAAGACAAAAAGTGATATAAACTAGAAAACACTAAAAATAATCCTACATTTACACAAAATACTATAAATCCAAGGGTACAAGCATATATCATTCTTAATATTTCTAGTACATGAGTGTCTAATCATAACATGAGGATTGTAGCCCATAGTTTATGATGAAACAGTGAGTGATATTGATACTCATTTATAGCAAGGAATTATGAAGGAAAAGTTAGAACCCTAATATTTTGATATAGTCTAGATTTTCATAAAAGCACCTAAATGGATAAAACCCAAAGGTGTAAGTTGGTTTACAAGACAAAGACAAGAAGGACCAAAGAAGAGAGAGAGAGAGGGAGAGAGAGAGAGAGAGAGAGAGAGAGAGAGAGAGAGAGAGAAATACCCTAAATTCAAGAATTAAAAGAGGGTAGAATTATTTTTCATACCCTTAGAATGGGTCTTGGGGAGAGAGAGAATGAAAGAGTAACGCCCAAATTCAAGAATTAAAAAAAGGTGGAAATATATTTTTCATACTCTTAGAATAGGTAATGGGGAGAGAGAGGGTTTCACCATCTAAGGTTTTTCTTCTTGCTAGAAGAATGCCCCCAATTTATGGGACCTTTCCTATAAGTTTGGTGTGAGCCCAAATGTTGGATTGGGAGCTTGCTCTATTGCTGATGCATGGACTATGGACTACTCAATAAAGGCTATATTGTAAGGTAATATCTCTCATTATTTTACTTTATGACTTCTCATACCTAGTAGTTGTAAAAATAAATAATTAAAATATTTCTTATAGAAAGAAGCTACAAAGAAAAATTTAGTTAAAAAAATTTTGTAATTTTTTATAATCAAAATTATGCTAAAAAAAATTAATATCATATCATTTTTTTTATAGTAAGAAACTATGAAAAAAAATCAATTTTATAATTTCTCATGGCAAAAAAAACTCTACCAAAATTAAAGTTTGTAATTTTTTATAACCAAAAATTAAGTGAAAAACTAATAATTTTAAACTTATAGTCAGAAATTATAAAGAAAATTAAATTTATAGTCCAAAGCTATATATGTTCTTGTAGTAATTAATGTAAGTAAATTAATTAAGACCTAGATAAATTAATATAAATCATGATATTAACAATTCGATGGGACATGTATATGTATATTTTTTTCAATTTGGAGGTTTGGACCACATCATTTTATCTAGATTATTCTTGGCCATTTCTTGTATACATAAAAAGTTTTTATTTTTACATGAATTAAAATATTAGACTCAATTCTATAAAAATCAATAGATCATCTAGTATTCTCATTATTTATTTATTTATCGATTTATTAGCAAGGTTTTTAAAAGTCAATAATAATGACAGAAATTTATTTGGAAAAAATGATTTTCAAAGGTTAAATAGTTTTTGAAAATAAGTTTGGATCCTTAGAAAAGATAAGCTTGCGTAGAATTCGAAGCCACATGATAGAAGACATGCTCAACTCATTATCAAGAAAAGGATAGAGATTATGACATTTTTGTATGATTAATCCGGAGAGATGGGTATGAGTAGAAATTAAACATGAAAAGGAGTCTCATTTTGTGTTGTTTCCATGTGATTCACGTTCATCAGTGTTGTCAAAATGCTAGTGCTATAGTGCAGTCGTGACAGAGACGATCGAGTTTGGAATATTGGGCAAGCTCACATGCCCAAAATTGAACTCAAATTCTTCTTTTCTTTCTTTTTTATATTGAAAATTTTTTGACAGATGGAAAGGGAAAAAAAATGAAATTTTATAAACTTAAAACAACCATTTTTAAACTAGTATTCGGAGGTTGTTGTAAACCACTGAAGTTCTTCAAAGACTCATTTCTAGGAACTATTTTTAAACTAGTATTTGACTAAATGTATGTATCATCTGATTTTTATTTTTATTTTGTTTTTCATTTTTCTTATTTTTTAGGGTGTGGCATTGTTAATGCTCAAGCATTAGGCAGTTTAGTTGGTAAAATATCGCCATAGTTTATGGAACTAAAGCAAAAGAATGAGAAGACTACAAGATCCATTTTGGAAGGAAGGTTAGCATTGTTGAGGGGGAGAACTGAAAGAGCAGCATTTACCTTGAGAGGAGAGAACCGCAATAGTTTTTACCTCCCGTGATAAGTGCCTCATCAGAATCTCTAGAAAGCTCAACCCACAATGCCATTGCCGGCCCTCTCCTCCATGTTAAGATATGGACTCACATATCTCACAATAATTCATGATTATGCTATTCACTTTTCAGTTTGTTATTTGTTCATTCAAAAGTATGGGTCACCTATGTGTAGAGCCCAAATGCCATCACGAGTCTTGGATAATGGGCCTAAGACCCGTGAGGTCCAATAGCCCAATGGGTATGGTCCCTAAGGTAGGAGGGTATAAAAGGCCAAGGTTTCATTTTGGATATCAGATTTTTGAATAGAACAGAACCTAATCTCTCCCGCTTCCCATTGCCAGAGAGAATACAGAGAACGGTGGTTACCCTCCTCGGCCTTAGAAGATCCATACATCTTCAACCAAACTTCGGAAATGGATTCGGGTATGTTTTATGTGAATAAATGCATGTTCTAAGTGAATTCATAATTATATCCTACATATGTTTTGGTGATAACGGAGATCAAAGACTAATTTATCACTCCAATCATTGTTGCTCTTCTCTAGCAACTGTTGCTATTGTCGTGGACCACCACCAACCTTCCCACACCACTCTTCATCAGCTATAAAGGGGCTAAGTTCCATTTGACCATCTCTTTTCTTGTTAAGTAGAGATCTTAGGTGTGAGATGAGAGAGGCAGTGAGCAGAAATTAAAGGAAGAAAGGGTGCTAAGGGTCTATTTAGTTATTTAGTTGTGAGTTAAGGACCTAAGGTTAGGTTGGGCCTAAGGCTTGTGGGCCTTTTCTACTTGGATCTATTTAATACTATTTTATACATGAGCAGTTAGTTTTTTTTTTTTATTTCTTGTCTTCTCATGAATTATTTGGACTTGTTTTTTATTGGCTATATTACATGGGCTGTATTGGTTTTAATATTTGGTGCGATATGGACTTGTTTGTAAGTTGAATACTTTGATTGGAGACATTTGTGCTATTTCCCAGCTGCAATTATTTATTGGAGACTGCGGATATTAAACATTTCGGTATACATAACTTATAAATTACATGGTTTAATTTCTTGATTGGGGACGTTCTTAGAAAATCGATCCCATGGCTATTTACAAAGTAGTAGAAACAAGCGATAGCCCTCCAAAGGCAGCAGGAGCCCTTTAATGACCTATAGTTTGAGGAGGTGAAGGCTATCCTTGTTTTCACCTATCAATGAGAGAACTGTGGCAGCAATATGCCTTGAACTGAGCCCAGCCTCTTCAACCTGCTCTGTCTGAGATCCATGGTTGATGTATCGGTCCGGGAGCATCATAGGCCTCCACTGCACCAAGGGAAACAATATCAACTTGAGCAGTGGTTTCTTTTGTATATAACTCTTAAATTCTGTTTGCCCATCAATCATTTTTTTTCATGCATGAAATTGAAATTAAGGTGTTATAAGAACCTTACATACCTTAAGTTTTCCGTCGAGTAATCCATTCAATCCCAAGAAATGGGAGACATGAGAGCTGAATCCTCCAATAGATCCTTCTTCAACAGTAATGAGGACCTCATGCTCTTGAGCCAGTTGTCTGATCAAATCTCCATCAAGAGGCTTGCAGAATCGTGCGTCCGCCACAGTCGTGGAGACTCCAAGGACCTGGAGAAGCTTACTCGCTTCTAAACAGTTTTGTACTACAGTTCCGTAGCCCAGAATTGCCACTCTGCTTCCTTCCTTTAGCACCCTGCCCTTACCAATCTAGGTTCCAAATTAATGTGAGTTAGAAAACAATTAATATAAACATAAGATATGCAAAGGCAGGAGTGAAAACCAACACATATCTTTAGTATATTAGTACCTCTAAGGGGGTCCCTTTGTTATTCTGTGGAAGAATGGAACCGATGCCATTTCCTCTGGGGTATCTAAAGCAGCTGGGCCTGTCATCAATGGCTGCAGCAGTGGCTACCATATGCATGAGCTCACTTTCACAGGAAGGAGCCATGACCACCATATTAGGTAAACAAGCCATGAAAGTAGTGTCAAAGGCCCCGCAATGGGTTGGACCATCCGCACCTACAAGGCCGGCCCTGTCCATTGCAAATCTCACTGGAAGCTTTTGAAGATCTACATCATGCGCCACCTGCACCACCACCACCAACACCAACACCTAGCTTTTGAGTTAAATCATCAAAGAATTTAGAGATTACTTGTATCTATAAACTATTGAAGTATTTTATTATAATGACAAATTTGAGTTATGACATCTACACTATTATATTATGCTATTATGCTCTGTCTCCCAACATGTCTTCCATGAGCAACTAGCATATGGTTGAATGTATTTACCTGATCAAAACCTCTCTGCAGAAAAGAAGAGTAAATAGCACAAAAGGGCTTGAGGCCTTCAGTAGCTAGACCAGCAGCAAAGGTAACAGCATGTTGCTCTGCAATCCCAACATCAAAGCATCTATCAGGGAAGTGTTTCTGGAATAAATTAAGTCCAGTGCCTCCCCCCATAGCAGCATGGATTGCTACAATGTTTTCATCTCTCTCTGCTTCTGCAATTAAAGACTCTGCAAAGTATTGGGTGTAGGAACGAGTTTTCGATTTGGTCTTCAACTGCTTCCCGGACATGGCATCAAATTTTACAACACCTACACAACAACACACACCACTATGAGATGAATGTTACCAACGTGAAACTTTCATTTTTTTTTTTTTTTTTTTTCTAATAAATGAAACAAGAGTTGTTAAGTCCACGCACCATGCATTTTATCGGCGGCAACTTCAGCGGGAGCATACCCTTTTCCTTTCTCAGTGATAACATGGATAAGAACAGGTCCTGGTGCTGGCATAGCCCGAACCTTCTTCAAGATATGAACAAGGTCTTCCACATTATGGCCATCCACTGGGCCAATATAGTAGAGTCCAAGTTCTTCAAAGAGGCAAGCATTAGAACCACCCACCATTCCTCTCATATATTCATCCACTTTGGCGGCGATTTCATGTGCCTGGCCTCCCACTTGCTTAGTAAAACCCTGTTGATGGATTGAAAAACCTTAGTCTCTGGAAGAAAACAAAAAAAAAAAAAAGATACAAACAGCTTCTAGTTATATGAAGCGGTATGAGGAAATTACGCACTTTTGCAGCTTCGCGGAGCTGACGAAACTTTCTACTTGATTGTAGATTCGTTAGGGCTTTGCTTAGAGCTCCAACAGGAGGAGCAGGGCCATCAACAGTGGCGGTGGGTAGAGAAACTTGCCCATTGTCGTTCAAGATTATGATAAGGTTTGAATCAAGATAACCTGCATTGTTCATTGCCTCATATGCCTGTCCTGCTGTCATGGCTCCATCCCCGATCACTGAAATCACATGATTGTTCTTCCCTAACAAGTCTCTACCAACTGCCATCCCTGAAAATCATGGAAAAAATGAAAATTGAGAAATTGAAATATCAGTTGGCTTAACTTCATGTAGTCCGAAATAGCCTAATGATAAATAAACAGCTGAATTGGCACTTTACCTAAGCCAGCTGAAATGCTAGTAGAACTATGGCCAGCTCCAAAGGCATCGTATATACTTTCATCCCTCTTGGGGAAGCCAGCAAGCCCACAAGTCTGCCGGATTGTGTGCATTCTTGATCTCCTTCCGGTCAAAATCTTATGCGCATATGCCTGAAAAACACCAAAATTAACTCCAGTCACCATCAATATCTGAACCAAGTACTAATAAAACCAATGGTGAATCCTTTCTAGCTAGCTCTGATTTGAACAGGTGACGGCTATACTTAAACAAGTAAAAGGGAAATATTCAAGGGCTCACCTGATGCCCCACATCCCAAATTATTCTATCATCGGGCGTGTTGAACACATGGTGAAGTGCAATGGTTAGCTCAGCCACTCCTAAGCTTGAGCTTAAATGCCCACCAGTTTTTGACACTGTATAAACAATCTCCTCCCTCAGTTCAGCAGCCAACGTCTCAAGCTCCTGAAAGCACAGATTTTAATTAAAAAAACAAGACTATAAATATCCATTTCAAAACATTAATTAATATTCCATCATGTGTCGTATATTACACATTTTCTTGGCCATCAAAAACGAAAATATATATATATAGAAATATTAAATGGAAGATGAGTTTACCCTAATGGAGAGATTCTTCGTATGAATTGGATAGTTTATGGTATCTAGGACTGGAGTTGAAGGTTTTTCCCCAGAGAAATTGAGGGATCTTGTGAACCTTGGATTCCTCCTTGCTTGCTGTTCACTCCCGACCATTGTGTTCTTGTCCTCACTTGAATTATTGTCCTGGGCAGCAGTGATCATGACACTATTGGACTGGGGAGCAAAATGAAAATAAGTAAGTTCACTACAGGCTAGCTGTATATTTAATTATATACACAAACAATCTCTTTGTGGCCATAAAAAATAAAGAATTTGTACTAGTACTGTGTACTACTCTACTCTAATACCCAACCTTAAATTTCTCCAATGGACAGCCAAAATACATCTAGTTTTAACTTTGGAGAGTGCTATTTCTATGATATTCTTTGTCTCCAATGCTATTTCATTATTATTAAAAGCTGTGTGTAGGAAAGAGAGAAAATGAAGACCTTTGGCTTGCTGTTTGGACGAGAAGTAGCAGTAGTTGCAGTGAGCAGACTGAGAGAAGGCGGCCTGTCTTGAGAAGAGAGAGTTGGGCAGAAACAAGTCCTCAAAACACCACAAGAAGCCATTGTTTTATCTCTGAAAATTGAGTGGTAATAGATAAGAAGATGAAAACGATCCTAAAGGTTGAAGAGGAAAAAGAGGCCGAGGAAGCAGGACGAAGGTAGAAAGAGCTTGGGGAGGAGGATGAGAATATGGAGGGCTTTATAAAGAAAACAAATGTGCAGAAAGGTGTGAAAAGGAAGTGGGGTCACTGGTCTGGCACAAGTTTTTTTTAAGGGCCAGCAACTCCCACGTGTTTTTGGTGTATGATTAACCAGTTCCTGACCACCAACCCATATAGTGGATAAGCTTCATTAAGATCTTACAGGATCTGCTACTTCTCAAAATGTTCATCATATTATTAACTCTTCAAAATACCCCACTAAATTAATATATTCATTCACTTAATTTGTTGTTGATAATGAAGCAATCTGATGTGACATTTTACCACTTGATAAGGACGTGAACTAATTAAAGTAATAGAATCAATTTCTAATCTATGGCTACTCTCAAGCCATTTATGTCTGGTTTTGAAAAGTAATTAGAAAAAAAGAAAAAAAAATGGATAAAAATCTATTTTTTTTCTTATTTAGTCAACCCAAAAAATATGAAAAAAAAAAAAAAACAAATAGCATTACATTTAGTAATAACTTTTTTCCTTTTTTCTTTTTTTTTTTTATATTTCGTTTATCTTAAAAATTAAAAAAAAAAAAAAATCAAATATCACTATAATTACTTATGAATTTGAAAATTGTTTAATTTTTTAATTTTTTACATAAAAGACAAAAAATAAGTAAAATGAAGGCTCCTGGTGTCAAGGGACGAAGCAGGGCATGGCTAGCAGCATACTGCGTCGGATTGATCGGCCAGTATGCGGTTTTCAATTCTAATTGTGAAACACGAAGAGTAAAAGAATGTTTCAGGTATTGAATTGGAAGTGAGAAGTGAAATATATCCACATTGACGTTTTTCCCAGTGGCCACAAAAATGTGAGATTCACGTGACCAAGGGTGTGATTCGAGGAAGTTGCACTGTGCGATGGTCCAAGTATTAAAATAAAAATAAGGGACTTTTAGTATTCCATGCAAATCACGTGTATTTGACGGGAAAACAAGCGTCCATTTGACCACAATGCGTGGTGCCAAATTCGCCTTATATTATTTGCTCCATTTGTCCATTTTAAAATATTTGTTTTAAGTAGTTTGTTATTGATTCGTTTGTATTCATTATTGATAAGGGATGTACTGTTTAGTTTAATTTATTCTTTAATTATAAATCACGTTTCTAATATTTTTAAATTAATAATTATTTTCTTTTTTAAAAAATAGAAAAAAATTAATAATTGTCACAAATAATAATAATAAAAATTGGTTTCTATGAATTAATTTTGTTCAAAAAATCAATTATTGATAATAGGTATTACCACATGAAAACTCACATAAAAAGACATCTTGATTTTCATTGAACAATTGAAAAATAATTATAAAAAGATAAACGATTTTTTATTAGATAGTCCATGGCTTGCCGCATCAATATATCACATTATATTACTAATTAATCTATGATTTAATCAATAGTTGTTTGAAAAAATCACTACCCTCCTTTCAACATTTCTCTCCATGGAGTGATTATTTTGACCCAAATGTTTCCTATTAATACTTTGGCTATGTTTGGTTCCCGGAAAATTTGAGGGAAAATGCGAGGGAAAGAAAATACAAAGGAAAAGTAGAAGGAAAATAAAAAAATAGATTAAAAGTTGATAAATTATTTTTTTTGTTACTTCAAACTCATTTTATTTATTTTAACTCATCAATATAAAGATTAAATAATTTAAAAATACATAAATTTTTAATTAGTTTTAATTATATTTGATTTTCTTTTATATTTTTTATAGGACAACCAAACATGAGAAAATCATTTTCCTTAGTATTTTTTTTCTTTCCTTTGTACTTTACGGGAACCAAACATAGCCTTTATTTTCATCCCATTTTACCTAGAATTCCCTTAAAAACTCTCACAATCTCATATTGCTCCATTTTTATATGTCCTGTATTGAAGTTGTAGATCTACTATATGTTAAGGAGTATGATATATATATATATATATATATATATATTTATATTTATATATTGAACTTAAATCCTATAAATTCAAATTTTTAGGAAAATCGGTTTTCAATATGGCATAAGAGCTTGCTTTGATGGGAGGTTTGACTCAAATTCAGTTTCTATATACCACTCCAAGTGTGAATATGAAGCTGTAGGTGAGGAAGAGAGTTAAAAAGTATGATATTCTTATTGGACCCTCAACAATTATTTAAGATGTGTTAGCAAATTAGTAATATTATAAATTATAATTGTAGTTTAATTTAAATATTAATTGAAACTATTTAAATCAATTGAATGTTAATATTTGTTTTGCATTAAATTTAATTTAAATTCATTGTTTATGATTTGTCATTACACTTAGAATTCATTGTACCTTTATTATTTCAAGTATATAATGCAGTTCATTTTATTCATTGTTCATGATTTGTCATTTATACCTAGACGAGGAAATAATAAAACCAACTCCTACGAACACATGGAGTGGGCCCACCCCTTATTACTTACCTTTACCATAGGTAGTAAGTTCAAGTAATCCTGTTATTAATTAATTTTAATTGTTTCAAAGGGAGATTAATAGAGAAAATAAAAGTTATTTATTTATTTGTTCCGTGAGGTATTTAAAAATCAATTATAATGCCGATGGAAATTTACTTAGCGGAAATGATTTTCAAAAGCCCAATCCTTAGAAAATATGAGCTAGCTAGCTTGAAATTTGAAACCACATAATAGAAGACATGCTTAACTCAGTGATATTGAACCATGGTCTATTCATAATATTAATCCATCTAGGTTAGCATAGACAATCAAATAAATGTAAATTCCCTATCAACCATCTGAGAAGACCGGCCTTTATCGACCATGACGTTAATTTTTGTCCGATTCATGCAAATTGATGAAGATTTTGGATCCAAAGTGTTGGGTATGAGTAGAAAATATGAAAAGGAATCTTGCTTTATGTTGTTTTCATGTGATTCACGTTCATGAGTATTGTCAAACTGCCATAGTACTGAAGTTGATGTAGCCATTTGTTTTACATTTTACACAGTACATCAATGGTGTAAAGCATGCATGAACGTGTGGTCTTGGTTTAATCTTCATACAGTCCTTGAATAATTTTGGAAGGGCTGAAAGAGACGAGTTTCTAACAGGGGCCATGCGAGCAAGCTCACATGCCCAACATTGAATTCAGATTCTTGCTTTTCTTCTCTTCCTTTCCTTTTTTTATATTTAATATTTTTTCTTGAGGATAAATGAATTATATAAACTCAAAACAACAACCATGTCTACTTATTTAGAGGTTGTTGAGAAATATCAAACTACTTCAAAAGGGTTTGAAGGGTTCGGATTGATTTTATCTTATATGGGGGTTCAACCCATGACTCACTCTGAATCTTTAGAATCCAAATCTGATTAAAAAGTGATGAAGATGTAATTATCATGTTTTAATTGCATGTGGTTGAGACAAAAATACATACTAATTAAAACATGCATGTATCTCCAATTTGGAAATTAAATTAAATAATAGGCATGAGGTATTGTCGATTCAATTAATTTGATGGTGACCTATAAGAGGAAAAAAAACAAAAGAAAAGGTTCATGAAAGAAAGCGATAGAAGAGACATCCATATATTATATAGGGGTCTAAGATTAATTAAAGGTAGTGATATGGATGATTATCAAATTGATGGATCATTCTAATAGGTGGAGATTAAGCTAATTAAATACAGGATGATTGCATATCCACTACAAATTTATGTTTTACATTTTTCCATTATAATTAACGATAGTGAGTAAACCAAGGATAAACGAACCCTTACCAATCAAATTTTAAAATTACTCTTCCTTGATTTCAAATAAAAATTTATCTTAGAGGGTAAATTACAAAACAAACTCAGAAATTTTTAGCCTCTCCCAATTAATTTTTGAAATTTCTTGAAACAATATCAATCATAAATTATGTCCAAATATCAAATAATTTTTCTATGGAGATTTCTCAAATAAATAAATAAATAATGAAGAAATTCATGGATAATTAATAAACTTACTGTAAATCTTAAAATTTGTTTCAATTTTATCTTTACATTAATTTTGAATTCAGTTTTAAATTTCAATTACATATTTTTTTAGTTCACTCACCGTTTAATAGTTTTTATTATTTTGTATATAATTTTTTTATTTTATTACTAATACTTTTATTTTATTATTATTACTATTATTTTATTTTATTATTACTATTACTATTATTATTATATCTATTTTATTTTTATTTTTTATTTTTTTCTTTTTTTCTCTCTCCTCTCTCCTCTCTCTTTCCTGCTCCCCAACCACCCCCCATCTTCTTCTCTCTCTTCCCATTCTTCCCACACAGCCGGCCCCCACTTTCCTTTCCCCCCATTTTTGTTTCCCCCTCCCCCCCCCCCCCCATTTTTTTCCCCCCAATTCCCGATATTTTCCCCCCATTTTTTCCTACTCTCTCCTCTCTCCTCTTTTCTCTCTGGCCCATCTCCAAGAAAACACGCCCCCCCCCCCCCCCCCCAATTGGTCTTCTCTTTTTTCCCCCCCTCTCTGCAACTCCACTGGGGTCTCAGCAAGCGGCCCGGATTTTTATTTTGATTTTTCATCCTTCCATTCACTCAGAGACGGCCGGCACCCCACCTTGGCTTCGGGGCATTTTTTTTCTTTTCTTCTCCCCCCCAACTCCCATAGGCGCGACCCCCATATTTTTTTTCCATCTTCTTCCTCCTTCACGACACTCCACCACACCTCCCATTTGATTTTAATTTTTATTTCATTTATTTTGCTTCCCGAAAACCCGTCCATCCTCACTGTCGCCGCCGGCGAGCCACTGCCGGCCGGCGACCCCTTCCCATCTCATCCGTTTCCATCGTGGTTGTTATTATTATTATTATTATTATTATTGTTATTTTATTTTATTTTAATAATAATTGTTGTTCGTGAAATTTGAATTGTTGAATTAATATAAAATTTGGGATTAATTTATTATTGGTAGATTAATACATAATTTGATTTAATTTATTGTTAGTGAATTAATTTAAAATTTGTTAATTTAGGTTTGTGGGCATATTGTATTTGGTGATCAATTCGGAGATATTTAAATTATATCAATTGCATAGTGTTAAGTTGTTATTTGTCGGGGCTTATCGGATTGGGTTTAAAATATTATTTCTCTTGATCATGTGCTTTTTTATGTGGGCTTGTTAATTGATGTGGATTTTTGGGCCTATAATGTGGGTAGGATTTGTTGGATTATTTGAATATTTGATATGAACTTGACTAATTTGAATTGTTTAATTTTGACATGGGACAATTGTGGTGTATATTAAATTAGGTTTAAATTATGGAGTATTAAATTTAGGTCTAGTAGAATTTATTTTAATTTACGCAATTTTAGGTTTGGTTGATTGTATTTGTATCTTTGGCTATTAATTTGGATGTTCTAGGTTAAGACCTATAGTAATTTGGGCTCATTTTAATTGATGAAATTTATGGGACTAATTTGAAATTGGAATTTGGATTTGAATATTTGTTTGATATTTTATACATCTCTGGATATTTACATTTGTGTTATTTTTGTTTTTACATAGACCCACTCTGTAATCTTGTTAGCTGAGTACGAATGGATGACACGTGGAACTTGTTGTAAGTTTATTTTGGTACATATTTTATTTCTCACTTTTTATTTGGTTTTATTTTTATTAGTTTGTATAAATATTCGTTCGTATGTATTTATTGAGTATGTACAGAATTGAATATCGAATAAACTAGAAATTTTGTTTAAATGAGAGGAAAAAGTGTGTTTTAATAAAACAACAATTTTAAAATGTTATTTTTAATAAAAGAAAGTTTTTTATTTTATTTTTTATTTATTTATAAAAATTCAAAAAAATGCATTTAGAAAAATCCAAAAGAAATGTTTTTAATGGAATTTGAAATTTTGTTTTTAAATAATATTTGTCTAAAAATTTCTTTGTATAAAAAATTTTCCAAATATTGTTTTGTAAATAAAGTTGTCCCAAAAATTAATTTTTAATAAAATCGTCCAAAAAAATGTTTTTTTGAATAAATTCTTTTTATTTAATTAAAATTGGATTAAAAGTCATTTTTTAGAAATAGATGATTTATTTATTTATTTATTTTTATTTTTATTTTTTTCCTTTTAATTAAAAATTCTTTTGTAAATAAAGTTATGTCATTTTAAATAATTTATAAAAATCACTCTTTTAAATGAAAATGAATCTAAATACTTTTGTAAATAAAATTGTAAAAATTCATTATTTTCTAGTAAAAGCAAGTAAAAAATAATTTTTGTACCCAAATTGAAATTTTGTAATAAATTCTTTCGATACAATAAATGTAAATAGTTTTTTTTTTTAAATTGTATACAATTAAAATTTAGAAAATAAATTGTTTCTTTTTATAAGTAAATAAATGGAAATCATTAATTCAAAATCATTTTTAATAAAATCATTTGAAATTTCTTTAAAACTTTTTTTTAATATCTTTTATTTATTTAATTCAATAAATCATTTTGCATAATTCTCTTATTATTTATTTTGTGTATTTTTGTAATTAGATTTCATCATTGTTTTTGTGCATATTAATTCTCGACATGATTTGTATATTGATTATTTTTCTTGATATCCATAATTAATTAATTAATTGCCACAATTTTCTCAATTCGTTTAGTAGAGGTCATACGTATGCGGGCTTAGAGGGATGTTATGATTCATCATCATACCTTCCTAATAATTAACCTAACACTCGGACCTAGACTTGGTTTTTCACAGACCCGTTTTTTTTCTTCAGAGTCACACTGGTGGTGTTTGTTTTTTTGGCTTTTTGTTGAAAATCATTTAGTTTTAAAATTTAGGTTGTTTGTTTTTTTACTTTTTCATGACTTATTATAAACTTTTTACTAAATAGAAAAAGCCAAAATATGTAGTTTTTTCTAAATAGAAAAAATAATACAATGGTTTTTTTTTACTTTTTAATACTTAATAGAAATAAAATACTACAAAAACAAACAACCTAATATTTAATACTATTAAGTATTAAGGTTCTATTTAGAATTAAGTAAAAAAACAAACACCACCTTAGAGTTTTCTTTCTTATTTGGTTTTTCCCTTTAAAAAAAATAAAACAAAAATAAGTGGCGACTCCAAGTTTTTTTCTAAAAATCAAATTTTCATCAAATAAAATAAAAAACGAGTTTCGCCATCGAGTGGGAACGCATCGAGCAAAATGCGGGATCCACACTTATATATTTTAAAATTATTTAATCTTATAAACAAAAGGGAAAAAATGAGTAATAGATTTGAAGAAACATATATAAATAATTTATAAACTTTAATATTTTTTTCTTCTATATTATCTTTTTTTTTTCTTGTTATATTTTTCCTCAAGTTTTTTAGGACAAGAAATTTAAAGCTTTAATGGGGTTGTACTAGTATAATTTATCAACTTTTAATCTATTTTTTTATTTTTCTTCAATTTTTCTTTCCTTCTACTTTTCTTTTATATTTTCTTTCCATTGCATTTTCCTTCGAATTTTCTAAAAACCAAACATAACCTTAAATATATTTCATTCATATTAGTTTAAAATTTCATTAAATACATTTCTTATCATTTTCATTTATTATTTTCACTCATCTCTCTTATTCAAATTAAGAGAGATTTATGACCGGGATTAATAAAAGAATTAGGAAAATGTGAGTGAAATTAACCCTTAATTTTAAATCTCTTAAAAGTTAATTGTCCATGCATCTAATTTATTTTGAGATTATGAATCATATTTGGATTCTGAGTATCTAAATAATTGATAAATGCTCAAAAAGGAAATCAAATCAAGGATTAAAAACCTGTTCCCCTGCATGATTATTATAAATGAATCGATTTTTTATTTCGCGGTCCAAATCATTCCAAGCCTTACTTTCACCCATCACTAAATTTACGGTTGAAAATCCATTTAGCTTGTGCAAATCTATGGTCTCTTTTCTCTTGCTTGCACAAAGATATTGGTACCAACCATCTTATCACAACTTTTGAACCAAGAAAATATTTGTCATTATCAAATATGAATTTCCACACAAGGTTGAAAATTAAGTTGACCTTTAAGCTTTTTTTAATTAATCTTAGTACTATCTATATATTTTTCAAAAAAATGAATCGACCTCAAATGATGAAGTCCATATAAAGTAAAAATTTTAATAGGCTGGAAAATACAGATATTGTTTACTTAATATGACACCAAGTAAAGACTCCAGTTACATTTAATTGTAATTTTAGTACATGGTTTATATTACATAATAATATAGGTGTATTACCATGGCCTAATTTCAAAAGAGTTTGGGTACATTTATATATGTAGAGTTATGTGTGGCTTTTGGGAAGCACTTTTATATATATATAATTAGTTATCAGGGGTATAACTTGAGTAGGTCGGGTTGATAACTAACCCAAGTCTAACCTAAATTTAGAAACAATCAACCCAAGTTCAACCCAACCCGAACTCTAATCCTGAGGTTCTTAACCCAAGTTTAACCCAACTTCATTACTTCAAGTTCAGGTTAGATTCAAGTTGATTACGTTAGACTCAAATTGATCAAGTTAAATTCAGGTTGATCGGATTGTATAATTCAAAATCCATCTATAATATTTTTTTTAAAAACCTGTTTTAATGTATTTATATGAAAATTTAAATAATAAGTAGGTTGAAATTTTAAGATAGTAACAAAAGAATAAATATAAATTTATACATATTTTATATAAAAAAAAATTGAAAAACGTATGATATAATATAATTTGATATTTTTTCTTAAAAATAGAAAAAAAATATTATTATATAGGATAATATGCATTATAAATATTATAAAAATATTAATTAGATTTGCTTAGGCTCGAGTTGTACAAACCTTAATCCAAGGTTAACCCAAATTGAACTTGGGTTAAAAAAACCTAACTCAAATCCAACTCAAGGATTTAAAATGATTGCCCAAGTCCGCCCAAATGTTAGGTTAGATTGGGTCAACTAATCCAAGTTGCACCTTGTTAGTTCATTTTTAAATTATTTAGCCTTTATATATATTTTATAAAAAAGTAATGAATGAAATGAATTTGAAAAAAAATGTAAAAAAGATTTATTAATTTTAAATTTATTTTTTATTTTTTCTTCATTCTATATTACTTCTTTACTTTTTTCCTGTCATATTTTTCCTCAAATTTTCTAATACTAAACATAGCCACAAGGAATTTAAAGCTTTTAATGGAGCATAGAGGATGCGAAACTTGTCTTCTAAATAATTATTGACGTATGTTAGAATGTATACATCTTTGAATAACTTTAATAGTTTTATTTAAATACTTGAGTAAGTTTGAATAGATTATTAATTTAATGAATTAAATATTTTTTTTAAATAATAAATATTTAAATTAAGTTTACTCATTTCCTTTGAGATGTTAGTTAAACATATTTAGTTTCTATTGGTTTGAAATTTCATCAAATATATTTTTTATCTTTTTAATTTGTTATTTTTACTCATATCCTTTTATTTAAAATAAAAAACATATTTGATGAAATTTTAAACTAATAAAAGTTAATTATATTTAATCAAACTTGGGGAATTGTAAGTGAAATTAATGCAGAAAACTAAAAATTAATGCAGAAAACTAGTCATTTATAAATTGGGATTACCAACCATATATGGAATCCGCTGATGTACATGATTGATAAATGGTCAAAAAAAAAAGTCAAATCAAGGATTAAAAACCATTTTCCCCTGCATGATTATTATCAATGAATCGATTTTTGATGTGGTGGTTCAAGACTTTCACCCATCAATCAAATTATAATTGAAAATCAATTTAGGTCGTGCTAATCTATGGTCTTTTTTCTCTTGCTTGCACAAAGGTATTGGTACCATCGAATCACAATTATTGAAACTAAGAAAATAAATGTGTCATTATCAAATAGGAATTTCCACAAGGTTGAAAATTAAGTTGACCTTTAGGCTTTATTTAATGAATCTTAGTAAAAATATGTTTTTGTTATGTGAATTAGTTTTACTCTAAGCCAGTTGTTGTTGAAATTATAATCCAAGTTAAAGTCAAATTAAAATAACTTTAGGAATTTGATAAATATTAGGAATTGTTATTTATTTAGGTTTCCTATGTTAATTAGGACTTTTAGTCTACCAGTAATTGGAATCCTATTACAAGTATGATTAGTTTATTATAAATAGGTTTGTTATTATGTTCAATTTGAAAATGCAATAAATTTATTATTTTAGCAAAAATATTATCAATACCCAATTTTGTGCGTTAAGATCAGAGAAAGTGAAATGTCATATCAAAGCTAGAATACCAAGGAATGTGCAAAATCACAAGAAAGTTATAATCTTGTTGGTGAAATTATGGCTACAAATAATAACTCAATTCTTCCTCAACACCCAAAATTCACATGTAAAAATTTTGATAATTGGTGTATTCAAATGCATGTCTTATTTAGATCTCAAGATTTATAGATGATAAAATATCTTCGTGCAATGGGTCATTTGACCAAGTCTTTAATAATATTAAATTGTTTTATGTTGAGTCTTATATCTGTTATGTTGTCCTGGTCTATAAGAAATTGTTTATTGAGTCTCTTTATTATCTCCTGATTTTTGGTGATGGTGGCAACAGATTTATTGAAACATGGTTTCATGGTCCTATTTTTATGCCTTTGTTGTTATGGCTTTGTCAAGCCAGTTGATTGTATTGCCTATTTATTGGTTGTCTCAGTACAAATAAAGTGTTGGAATTGCTTCTCTATTCTGATTTTACTTCTGCTCAGTTTATTTTATCAGTGGTATCAGAGCCCGATTAACGTTAGAAAAGTGGGTTAAAACCAGAAAGTGAGAATTGAGAGTGCCAAAACAGAGAGAGAGAGTTTGTGAGACAGAGAGTCATAAAGCAGCAGCTTTGTTTATTTTCTTTCAACGACAGAAAAAAAACAATGGCCTCTGAAAATTTTGTGCAACCTGCAATTCCACGTTTTGATGGTCACTATGACTATTGGAGCATGTTGATGGAGAATTTCTAACGATCTAAAGAGTACTGGCAAGTAGTCTCTGGAGGGATAGCAGAACCAGCAACGAACTCACCAATGACGAATGCACAGAAAACAGAGATTGAAGGACAGAGATTAAAAGATCTAACGGCAAAGAATTATTTGTTCCAAGCTATTGATCACTCAATCTTGGAAACTATTCTGTGTAAGGACACCTCCCAGCAGATTTGGGACTCCATGAAGAAGAAGTACCAGGGATCAACGAGGACCAAGAGGCAGCAGCTTCAATCACTTCGATCTGAGTTCGAAACGTTTCGAATGAAGCCGGGGGAGTCAGTTTCTGATTACTTCTCAAGAACAATGGCAATCATCAACAAAATGCGAATTCATGGCGAGAAGATGGAGGACGTGACTGTTATTGAGAAAATTCTTCGGTCAATGACGCCAAAATTTAACTATGTTGTTTGTTCTATTAAGGAATCGAAAGACCTTGATGAACTATCAATTGACGAGTTGCAAGGATCTTTGTTAGTTCATGAGCAGAAAATCATCCAGGAGGACAAGGAGGAGCAAGCTTTAAAGGCTTCAACTAACAACAATGCTTTGACAATGAATAGATCAGCAGATCGAGGTAGAGGCAAAGGAAGAGGAGTTCGAGGAGTTAGAGATGGAGGTAGAGGAAGAGGTGGACGAGGCAATTTTAGAGTTGATGAAAATCAACTAGATTTCCAAAATAGAGGCAGAGGCCGAAATCAACAATTTGACAAATCCAAGGTAGAGTGTTTTAGATGTCATAAATTTGGCCATTACCGTTCTTAATGTTATACTAAATTACCTAACGACAAAGAAAGAGGAGAGAAATCTAATTATGCAGAAAAGAAAGAAGTTGAAACCTTGTTGATGGCTGCTCAAGTCAATGAACAACCTTAGGCAGAAGTGTGGTATGTGGACACAGGCTGCAGCAACCACATGTGTGGTAGTAAGTCTTCTTTTTGTTTTCTAAATGAAGGTTTTCATTCTACAGTGAGCTTTGGTGATTGTTCTACTGTGAATGTAATGGGAAAGGGTGATATTAATATTAGAACCAAGAATGGTTTTGTAGAAACAATTTCCAATGTTTTTTATGTTCCAAACTTGAAAAGTAATTTGTTAAGTGCTGGTCAATTGCAAGAAAAGGGTTACATAATAACAATTCAGAAGGGTGCTTGTGAGATATATGATCCTTCAAGAGGTGCTATTGCTGTTGTTCAAATGGCTTCAAACAGGTTGTTTCCATTGAAGATTGATAGTGTCCAGTCTTTCTTAATGGCTGAAGTGAAAGATCTTTCATGGCTTTGACATTTACACTATGGCCATTTGAATTTTGGTGGATTAAAAACTCTCCAACAGAAACATATGGTGACAGGTCTTCCTCAAATTTCCATTCCTTCTCAAGTTTGTGAAGAATGTGTTGTTGGCAAACAACATCGTTCTCAATTCCCTCAAGGAAAGTCGCAAAGAGCAAAGAATGTCTTGGAACTGGTTCACTCTGACATTTGCGGTCCAATTAATCCAACTTCTAATGGGGGTAAAAAATATCTAATTATCTTTATTGATGATTATAGTCGAAAAAAGTTGGTTTCTTTTTTGCAGGAAAAATCAGAAGCTTTTAGTGCATTTAAAAGCTTCAAGGCACGTGTTGAAAAAGAAACAGGGAGATCCATCAAAATTCTCCGTACTGATCATGGTGGAGAATATTGTTCAAATGAATTTGAACATTTTTGTGATGATCAAGGCATACGAAGAGAACTCACAGCTGCTTATACACCGCAACAGAATGGTGTATCGGAGAGAAAAAATAGAACCATCCTCAACATGGTGAGGAGCTTGCTTGCAAGAGGCAAAATTCCAAAGAGTTTTTGGCCAGAGGCAGTGAATTGGAGTATCCATGTGTTGAACAGAAGTCCTACATTTTCTATTCAAAACATGACACCGGATGAGGCTTGGAGTGGACGGAAACCAGCTGTAGATCACTTCAAAATTTTCGATTGCATCGCCTATGCACATGTCCCAGATGAGAAAAGGAAGAAACTTGATGATAAGGGTGAAAAATGTGTTTTTCTTAGTGTAAGTGAAGCATCCAAAGCATATAAATTGTTCAATCCACTCACGAAGAAGATTGTGACCAGTAGAGATGTTATTTTTTATGAGGAGAGCACCTGGAATTGGAATGGGCAGCAACCTACTCAAGCCATTTTTGACAATGATGCTGAAAAAGAAAGGCAGCAGCTTCTACAACAACAAATTCCTACGATTTCTATACCTGAAAGTCCACCAAATGATGCTCCAACAGCCGCTGAAACTTCATCAACAGCAGCAGAGAGTAATGTAGTTGCTAAATCACGACTTCGCCATGTTCGAAAAAGGCTCGCGTGGATGCAAGATTTTGAGGTAACTGGAGTTCAATCTGATAACTATGATACAATTGCCCATTATATTTTGTTATCAAATTGTGATCCCATTACATTTCAAGAAGCTATCAAGGATTTAAAGTGGCATAAGGCTATGAATGAGGAGATCGTGTCTATAGAGAAATAATAGTTGGGAGCTAGTTGAACTTCCAAAAGGGCAGAAATCCATTGGTGTTAAATGGGTTTATAAAACGAAGTTGAACAAAGATGGTGGAGTTGATAAGTACAAAGCTCGGCTTGTTGCAAAGGGGTACAAGCAAGAATTCGGAGTGGATTACAAAGAAGTGTTTGCTCCAGTAGCAAAGCTTGACACTATTCGCTTGGTGTTATCCATGGCTGCCCAAAACTCATGGTTTATCCATCAGTTAGATGTGAAGTCAGCATTTTTGCATGGAGAGTTGGAAGAAGAAGTCTATATTGATCAACCCCCTAGGTATGTGAAGCAAGATTATGAGAATCAGGTATATAAGTTAAAGAAAGCACTATACGGACTGAAACATGCACCAAGAGCTTGGTACAGTCGTATAGATGCTTATTTTACTGAGGAAGGTTTTATTAAATGTCCATATGAGCACACTCTTTACACTAAATATGGTGTTGATAAGAAGATTTTAATTGTGTGTTTATATGTTGATGATCTCATTTATACTAGTAATAATAAAACCATGCTTGCTAATTTTAAGAAGTCTATGATGAAAGAATTTGATATGACTGATATGGGATTAATGCACTATTTTCTTGGCATTGAAGTAGTGCAATCATCTGCTGGTGTTTTCATTTCTCAATAGAAATATGCTCTAGAGATTTTGGACAAGTTTATGTTGAAGGATTGTAATTCAGTCATCACCCCAAGTGAAGTTGGTCTGAAACTCTCAAAGAGTGGAGCAGGAAAGAGAGTGGATAGTACTCTTTACAAGCAGATCGTTGGAAGTCTTATGTATCTAACATCTACAAGACCAGACATTATGCACGCAGTCAATTTAATCAGTAGATACATGGAGAATCCAACTGAAGTTCATCTTTTGGCTGCAAAAAGAATTTTTCGCTATTTGAAAGGTACTGTAGACTTTGGGATTCTATACAAAAGGGGTGAAAAATCAAGTTTGATTGGTTTTTCAGATAGTGATTATGCTGGAGATCTTGATGATAGAAAGAGCACTTCTGGAGCAGTGTTTATGTTGAATTCTGGAGCTATTACTTGGTTATCAAAAAAGCAACATATTGTGACTTTGTCAACTACGGAAGCTGAGTTCGTTGCTGCATGCAGCATCAGGCTCATGTCAAGCTATTTGGCTGAGAAGGTTACTTGAAGTTTTGTACAACCAGCAGCAAGGTCCAACAGTGATTTACTGTGATAACCTCTCTGCAATAAAACTCTCAAAGAATCTAGCCTTACATGGGAGAAGCAAACACATTGATGTGAGGTACCACTTCTTGCGTGATTTATGTAAAAATGGAGTTATTGATTTGGTGTTTTGTAAAAGTGAAGATCAAATTGCAGATATCTTGACTAAGCCCCTCAAGCCTACTGTTTTTATGAAACTTCGAAGTATGCTTGGAGTTTGTTCTTCAAAGGAGGTTGTGGCTGCTTCAAGAAAGGCTTTGCAAATTGATTCCTAAACTGATTTATGCAGATATCAGTTTAAGGGAGGGTGATAAAATATCTTCGTGCAATGGGTCATTTGACCAAGTCTTTAATAATATTAAATTGTTTTATGTTGAGTCTTATATCTGTTATGTTGTCCTGGTCTATAGGAAATTGTTTATTGAGTCTCTTTATTATCTCTTGATTTTTGGTGATGGTGGCAGCAAATTTATTGAAACATGGTTTCATGGTCCTATTTTTATGCCTTTGTTGTTATGGCTTTGTCAAGCCAGTTGATTGTATTGCCTATTTATTGGTTGTCTCAGTACAAATAAAGTGTTGGAATTGCTTCTCTGTTCTGGTTTTACTTCTGCTCAGTTTATTTTATCAATAGGATCTAGTGAATATTGGTTACAACGAAGTGACTGATTCAAAAGAATTCGAGGCACTATCAAATGAGTAAAAAGATTCATTGAAACATTCTTGAAAGAAATATTAAAAAGCACTTTATACAAATCTTTCAAGCAGTGAATGAATCCATATTTAAGAAAATCTTAAAGGCGGAAACAACAAAAGAGACCTCGGTTACTTTACAAAAATTATACAAAAGTGATGAATGTGTCAAGCGAATGAAGTTGTAGACATTAAGAGGTGAATTCCAATCTCTTCGCATGAATGACTCCGAATTTATCTCAGATTATTTTGATCGGGTACAAACTATTGTTAATCAAATGCGGGTTAATGGTGAGAAGCTTGATGATCAACGGATAGTAAAGAAAATTATGCGCTCTTTAAGTGCAAGATTCGACTATACTGTTGCAGCAACTGAAGAAGGAAAGGATATTCTCGCTCTTACAGTTGAAAGATTGATGAGTTCATTATGTTCGCATGAACAACGAATGAATCAGAGAATCAACTCTACAATTTGGAGCAAGCCTTGTAGAGTAAAGCATCTACTAGAGGTCGTGGTGGCCAACAAGGTGGCAGAGGTCGTGGTCGTGGCAAAGATAGAACAAGACACAACTTCAACAATATAAATGGAGATGGTGACACAAATTCTTCTAAAGGAAGAGGTAAGTCAGAATGTCGAACAAAATTGCAAAATGAACAAGATGAGCAAGCAAACACCGCCGAGGTAGAGTAGAATTTGGTATTAGCCTACAATGTGGCAACATCAAATGTAGATTGGCAAGATGTTTAGTATCTTGATATAGGATGCAATAATCACATGTGTGGTAAGAAAGAATTGTTTTCACAATTAAATGAATCAATCCGATGTGATGTTAATTTTCGAAACAAATCCAAAGTTTCGATCATGGGTAAAGGTAATGTTAAAATACATTCTAAAGATGGTACTGATGTTACTATAACAGATGTATTTTTTGTTCTAGATCTTTTTTGGAATTTGTCGAGTATGTGACAATTAATAGACAAAAAAAATGGCATATTATTAATATCTCTAATGGAGTTTGCACCTTTAGCGATAAAAATAAGAAGATGAACAAAAGTATAGGTGACAAAGAATAGGATGTTTCCTATGTTTCTTCAAGCATAAACTTTATTTAGTTTGAAGGCAAAAATAGAAGATAGCAATTGACTTTGGCATCTTCGTTGTGGGTTGAAGTCATTAGTGTAGAAAAACATGGTAATAGGATTACCTATGATTGATATTCCAAATCATGCATGCAAAGGATGTCTCCTTAGGAAACAATATAGGAATTTTTTTTCCAATTAGAAGATCCAAAAAAGTTAAACAACTTTTGGAGTTGATGCATACAGATATATGTGATTCCGATGAGGTAAGATCTCTTGGTCATAACAAATATAAGGCTTTTAACAAATGATTTTACAAGAAAGAGTTGGATTTATTTGTTAAAAGAAAAATATAAGGCTTTTAACAAATTTAAAGAACAAAGTTGTTGTTAAAAGACAAAGTGGTTTCAGTCTTAAGATATTAAGATTTGATAGAGGAGAGGAGTTCACTTCTAATGAATTTTATAATTATTGCAAAAGTCAAAGTATTCGACAATAATTGATAGCTAGTTATACCCCTTAACAAAATGGTATAACTGAAAGGACGAATAGAACCATTGTTGAAATGGCAAGAAGCATGTTGAAGGTCAAGTCTCCTCCAAAAATTTTTTGAGTAGAAACTGTTACATGTGTAATGTCCTTATTAAATAGGTGTTATACTAAAACAGTCTTTGGAAAAACACCTAAGGAAGGTTGGAATGGTAATAAGCCAGAAGTTTCTTTTTTGCGAACTTTTAGGTGTATTACATATTCCTATATGCCAAAGGAGCACATAAAAAAGTTTGATGACAAAATTGAGAAGTGTATTTTTCATTGGTTATAGTGATGTAACTAAAGGTTACAAACTATATAATTCAGAAACAGGGAAGTTAATTGTGAGTGGAGATGTTCAATTCTTAAAGAATGAGAGTTGAACATGGACTCAAACACAAAGTGAGGAAAAAGGAGTTGTCATTGAAGAAGACTTTGAGAATCAGAAGGATTCTACAATAGATATTTCTACTTCAAATACTTCTTCTCCTATTAGAAGTTCTCTTATGCAAACAAAAACAAGGTAAGACTCTAAATCACAAAGTCACCCAAAACGTTCTCATATTATGCCTACACATCTAAAGGATTATGAAGTCATGAAAGACACAAAAATTATTGATGAAGGTTTAGTTTATTTTTGTCTATTTGCATATTATGATCCTATTTCATATGAAGAAGTAGCAAGTGATGAGAAGTGGATTCAAGCAATGAATGAATAAATTCAATCAATAGAGAAGAACAATACATGGAAGCTAACTTTTCTTCCAATTGGAAAGAAACTTATAGGTGTTAAATGGGTTTATAAGACAAAATATAAACTAATGGTAATGTTGATTGATTTAAGGCAAGATGGGTTGTAAAAGGCTATAAGCAAAAGCCAAGTATTGATTATTTTGAAGTTTTTGCACTAGTTGCTAGATTAGATATTGTTCGCATGATAATTGCACTTACAGCTCAAAAAAGGTGAAAAATTCACCAAATGGATGTGAAGTCAACTTTTATTAATGGTGTACTTGAAAAAGAGGTTTTCGTTGAACAACCACCAAGGTATATTAAGAAAGGGTAAGAGAAACAGGTTTACAAACTCAATAAGGCGTTATATGGGTTAAAGCAGGCACCACGTGCTTGGTACACATGGATTGACACCTATCTATTACAACATGGATTTCAAAAGTATCCTTTTGAGCACACACTTTACATCAAGTCAAATTCTAATGGTAATGTAATTATTGTTTGTCTCTATGTGGATGATTTAACCTTTATAGGAAATTGTCAACAAATGTTTAAAGATTTTCAGGGAGGCAATGAAACAACAATTTGAAATGACAGATTTGGCATTAATGTCTTATTTTCTTGGAATTGAAGTCCAACAAACAGATGATGGTATCTTTATCTCACAAAAAAGTATGTTTTAGACATTCTAAAGCAATTCAAGATGGAATCATCATCAACAATCCGTACTCCTATTGCAAAGCGACTAAAGATGAAAAAAGAAGACATTGGAGAATTAGTAAGTCCCACATATTTCAAGGGCATAATAGAAAGTCTTCGTTATTTAACTTCTACTAGACTAGATATTGTTTATGGAGTGGGAATTATTAGTCAATTTATGGAAAAACCATATCAGTCACACTTGCAAGTGGCAAGCGAATTTTGAGGTATGTAAATGGTACTCGTGATCATAGAATCTTCTACTTCTACTCAAAGAACTTCAGTTTAATAGGCTACACAGATAGTAATTGGAGATGTGATGTAGAGACTAGAAAGAGTATTGCTAGATATGTTTTTTTATCTTGGAACAGGAGCATTCTCATGGTCATCAAAGAAGCAACAAGTTGTAGCATTATCAACCATAAAAGTTGAATAGATGGCAATTACTTCCGTAGTATGTCAAGTCGTTTGGCTTTGTAGGATGCTTAGTGAATTGAAGTATAAACAGAAGGGTTCTACAAAGATTTTGTGTGATAATAAGTCTACTATTGCATTGACAAATAATTTGATGTTTCATGGTAGAAGCAAACACATAAGCATCAAATTTCATTATATTAGGGAACTTGTAAAAAATCAAGAGATTGAACTTGAATTTTGTAGATCAGAAGATCAAGTTATAGATATTTTTACCAAGCCACTAAAAATAGACGTGTTCGAGAAGTTGAAAATGATGTTTGGTGTGATTGACTTTACAATTCGAATTAAGGGAGGCTATTGAAATTATAGTTGACTTAAAGCCAAATTAGAATAAGTTTAAGAATTTGATAAATATTAGGAATTGTTATTTATTTAAACTTCTTATGTTAATTAGGACTTTTAGTCTAATAGGAATTGGAATCCTATTATAAGTATGATTAGTTTATTATAAATAAGTTTAATGTAAACTTATAATTATTGAACTAATACCAACAAAGATTCCATAATGTGGCACTTTGTTCCATTCCAGGATATTAGCAATTTTAGATACAAGATGGTAACCATATAATGTCTCATCAAGGCTATAGATTACAAAATTGATCTTATTAACTCTTATTTGTTATATCTTTAATATTAGGTAATAAGGTTACGGGAGAGCAATAACCAAAGAAATAGATACGGATACATTTCAGAGTTTAAAAATTTATATTTATTATTCTCATTCATTTTTACTTTAAAGTTACAATATTGAGTTAATGTTTATATATAAACAAATAATTATCAAAAAAGAAGTATAAATAACAATCAAAATAGAAATCTTTATGATTTCTGTGAGGGAGAGGGAGGGGGAGAGGGAGAAAAGCAAACCATCAAGAGACTAAAGCATTATTGTTTTCACGTGACGACTCCTATTCTGTATTCTACTTGGGAAACCAACAAGCAAGTACAACAAGTCTCACCTCTCAGCAATTTTCTTTTCTTTCACGTTTTTTTTCCTTTTTCATGACATAAACGGCCATCACAAGGGCTGCTGACCTCAAAACTCCCACATTTTGTACATTCACGAGTGTGAAATACAGAAAAGGGGGGGAATTAGTAAAACCAAAACATTCTCTCATTTTTCAATTAATAAAACAAAATTTAGAAAAAAAAAAAAAAAAAAAAAAGGTAACAAAGCCCACAAAAAGGTGCATCCTATCAAGCAACTGGAAAAATATAAAAATACAGAGTACCAAACAAGGAAAACATGTAATGCACTAAAATATAAATGTCTTTGATGAAAATTTTACATGTGTATTATCGGCAGTTGAATCCAAATAGCAGGAAAGATCAATGAGATAACTCTCTATCCATGAATGAATTCTCTCTCACAACTTCTCCCAGTTGAAAAATGAAGCCTCTTCTTTGTTCTGGCTTGGCTAACATAGCACCTTCACCTTTTCATCTCCCAAGTAGTTAGCCACCTCCTGACTTGAGTGTATTACTCAACCTACATCCATAAGCAAGCAATTACTTTCATTAGATTTCTGTAAAAATGATAATCAAACAGAAAAGGGGGCAACAAAGATTATAAAAGTAGCATTGTCTACCACAATCCTAGTTGGGCTTTTTCAGTTTGTGAATTGAGCAAGTATCAACAACTACCTCACTGCGCTTTCGCAAATTGGGAATTGATGTTTTACTTCAAAGAAGCCAAACTTTTCAATCTTTTTATTCACCATAGTTTCCATTCAACAGAGTGACGAAATATATTAGAGCTTTATCTAAAATAGAAAGTGGTGTTTGACTTCTGACAGCCTAAACTTTTCAATATTTTATCTCACTCCATTTAATCTTTTGCCGAATCAATGAAATACTAACTTAGTGAAATTCTATTTCATGATCCTTCCAAACATGATACACAACAACAGACACGGTTTTCCCTTAGTTGCAAGAATCTTCCATGTTCATCACCAAAGCTTTAACTGCATAACTACTTGAAGTAAATGACTTGGAAGAAAATCAAGCACGTCAGAATACAACGAATTTTTTTCAGAGATACATCCTCCAATGAGCTACATATATCACAACAAATGTTAGGTTTTAGGGGAGATATAAGAAAGAGATTTAGATAAGGGAGAAACATGAATCACATGTCAACATGGGTAGCAAGTTGACTCACAACAACAAGGATTTCTGATAAAAGTAAATGTAGGATACAGAATTTCTTATTATAGAACATTAGGTAGAGGAAAGGTACAAATTGGACTACAAAAAGGCATAACATCGTCCAATATTTGGATATATATGTGGGAATCGAGATTTGGTAAATATGTTTGGCACATGCCTAAACAAATAGCAGGCTGGCTCAGGCCAAAAAAAAAAAAGGCTCTCTTCAAACTGCATTAAATTCAAGACTGCTCATTGTATAAGTAGGACTACAGAGTTGCATGGTGGAGCCTTGGCCTAGTGCTTCGAAGGCACTAAACTCTTTATTGTAGTTGAGAAATATGGTTGGCCAAGGGAGAAGCATGCCACTATATGCCAAGCTATAATGACAGGAGAAATATTGGATTTAATACACCTAGCATCATATCTATAAAGATGGACTTGTTTGGTCTTCTGGGGATCCAATGCAATTCAGTACAAGAATTGTTAGCCTAGAGAGTCACAACTTTGGTTCCCAATACCATTACATGTGGTTTTTTTTTTTTCTCCTTTTTTTGGATAGGCAAATAAGGATATATATATATCTTTATAAATAAAGCCCCAAAAATGGCACAACGAGGTATACAAGATTTATACAATTACTACCAAGAGCAGACAAGCAAAAGGAAGAAAGAAAACAAAAACAAAAAACAAAAAACAAACTCCTCTCCTTACTTCATGCTCAACCAATCTAAACAATCTATCATCAACATAGAAAGATCATCTATGCATGCTCTAACCCAATCTAAAAAGATACACATAAACGAAGATTTGATTGCTTGATCCGACTGTTCAACTCCTTCGAAAGACCTATTTCATTTCCTTCATAGTGTTCAAACCAGGCACATAGGAGCAGCCCTTATGCTTTCTTCCTCTTCTTTCCCATAAAAGAACCATGTTGACTAAGAAGATTGCCTCTAACAGAAGACTACATTACCTAAGCCACTCCAAACAAAGAGAAAACCAACTGCCATAAGATTATCACTTTGAAACCATGAAGAAGCAAGTGATCAACCGACTCTTCATTCCCTTTACACATGTAGCGTCTATTAGGAATACTCCAATTCCTCCTTCTAAGTTGATTCAGAGTTAAAATCCTTCCCCAAATAACCCTAATATTGCTAATACCACATTTTTCTCTATTTTGTTTTTGATAGGTAAATTTTATTTTTGGTCTTACATGGAACCCCTCCATACCCACACCAATTCTCTCCACAATTTAAACCTTGGTTAAGAGTTTGATTTTTTTTATTTTTTTTCACAAAGACAAACGAGCCCACCCTTTACTTAACGAATAACCAATCTACAAAATCAATCAATGACAAAGTGTGATCCTTTATATACACCCTAACCCAATTCGCAAAATTATATTAAAAAGAACATTTGATGGTTTGGTCAGCCCATTCGACATCATTGAATGCTCTCTCATTCCTTTCCTTCCATAAAGTCCACATTAGGCATAAAGGGGCAGCCCTCCATGCCTTTGCCCTTCTTTGACCCACAAAAGCGTCATTCCATCCAAGCAAGTTCCCCCTCATGGTGGAATGCAAAACCCATTGCACACCGAAAAGGGAGAAAATCAGATTCCACAACATACTAACCTTGTTGCAAAACAGAAAGAGGTGGTCATTAGTTTCTTCTTCTTCTTTACACAAGAAAAATCTATTTGGAATGTTCCATCCCCTTCTTTTCAACTGGTCGGTAGTCAAAACTCTATTCCAAGACGTTTCCCAAGCATAAAATACCCACTCTCACTGGAGCCCAAGACCTCCAAATAATGCACCAAGGGAAAGGGTCACTAGAAGCCCTTGTGTTGTAACGGTAGAGAGAACTAACTGAAAAAACAACCAGTCCCACTTTCTCTCCAACTTAAAGTATCCTCCACATCTCTTCTAACAGCCAAAGAATGAAGCTTCCAAAACAAAGACTCCACCTCACCCATCTCCCAATCATTAAGATGCCTTGAAAAGTGGGGACTCCAATAGCCCAACTCCTCACTCTCCTCCCAAGCATCTGACACCGACCCATCTTTCTCTACAGCCAAGAGGAATAAAGTAAGAAAAACATCTTTCAACGTTTGATCCTCACACCACAAGTCCTTCCAAAACTTAACCCTTCTCCCATTCCTTACTACGAAATGGGATCTATCTCGAATGCCCTCCCATTCTCTTCTAATGGCTTTCCACACCCCCACACCAAAACCTCCTTTCCCTACTCTCGAATACCAACCCCCTCCCTCCAAACCAAACTTGTCGATAATGACTTGTTTCCAAAGGGGCTCCCTTTCTTTTGCAAATCTCCAACTCCACTTCCCAAGCAAAGCCTTGTTAAGGGCCACAAGGTTGCGAATTCCTAGTCCACCTTCCTTCTTATCAGCACAACAAATTTTCCAATTTACCAAATGGGGCCTTTTATCCAAGGCTCCACCACCCCAAAGAAAGTCCCTTTGTATCTTCTCTAGTCTTGCACTCACCTTCCGGGGAATGACAAAGATGAACATAAAATAAATCGGAAGGCTAGAAAGGGTACTTTAGATCAAGGTAAGCCTCCCGCCCTTAATGAGATATTGTCTCTTCCACATAGATAATCTTTTTCTAAATCTCTCTTCCACCACATCCCACACCTTTAGGGATTTGAAGGAGGCTCCCAAAGGAAGACCCAAATAAGAAGTGGGAAGCTTCCCTACACCACACCCCAACCCCACAGCTAGCTCCTCCATGTTATTTGCCCCTCCGATGGGAATAACCTCACTTTTATCTATATTCACTTTTAAACCAAAAGGCGCCTCAAATTACATAAACACCCAACTTAAATATCTCAGCTAGTGACTACTGGCCTCACAAAAAATTAAGGTGTCATGAGCAAACAACAATTGGGACACGTCCCACCCCTCTCCATTTCTTCTCCCCACCTCAAACCTCGAAATAAAACCCCCGCATCTGGCCCTAAGTAGCAGCTGACTGAGCGCCTCCATGACTAGAATGAACAAATAGGGAGACAACGGGTCGCCTTGTCTCAAGCCCCTTGAGCTGTGGAAAAAGCCTGAAGGACTCCCAATGATTAGAACCGAAAAACTAGCTATGGAAATACACCACTTGATCCAACTAATCCACTTTTCCCCAAACCCCATTTCAGACATAACAAAAAGGAGAAAATCCTACTTGACATGGTCGCACGCCATGGATAAAGGCGTGCCGAAACTCCGAAAAGTAATTGAGGGTAGACTAACAACTTTTACATCAATTGTTAGGTGATTCTGACCTTGCAAACACAATAATTTTTTTTTTTGATGGGTAAAGGAAATTTCATTAAATGCCAAAGAGGCTAAAGAAAGAGTATACGTGGAGTATACCAGGAAACAAAAGAACAAAAGACAATAAGGCAACAAGCCTGACCCTTATTTGGTAACTAACCAGTCTACAAAATCAATCAAAGAGAAAGTGTGTTCCTCTATATACACCCTAACCCAATTCACAAAAGTGTACAAAAAAAAGGATTTGATTTCTTGGTCATTTCTCTCAACATCGTCGAAGGTCCTCCTATTCCTTTCTTTCCATATGGTCCACATCAAGCAGAGAGGGGCAGCTCTCCAAGCTTTCTCCCTTTTCTTGCCCACAAAGAAACCATGTCATCCCAATAGGTTCCTTCTCATAGAGGAGTGCATCACCCATTGCACCCCAAAAAGGGAGAGGCTCAGAAGCCATAACATTCCAACCTTCTCACAAAACAAAAGAAGGCGATCTGTGATTTCCTCTTCATTTTTACACAAATAGCACCTGTTGGGGATGCTCCACCCACTTCTCTTTAGGCGATCAATGGTGAGCAGCCTGCTCCAAGCCGCCTCCCAACCAAAGAAGCTAGCCCTAATTGGAACCTAAGGCGTCCAAATAATTCTAGTCGGGAAAGGAGTTCTAATGCCCCTTGAGAACGAGTTATAAAAAGACTTGACTGAGAAGGTCCCATTCTTGTTATCTCTCCACCAAAGCAAGTCATCCACACCTCTTCTAATGGTCAAAGGATGAAGTTTGCTTAACAAGCTTTCTACTTCCCCCATCTCCCAATCATTTAGGTGTCTATTAAAACGAAGCCCCCAACTGCCCCCAACTCCGTCCTCCTTCCAAGCCTCAGCAACCCAACCTTCTTTGTTGACTGTTAGATTAAACAAGTTTGGGAAAGCATCTTCCAAATATTGATTTTCACACCACAAGTCCTTTCAAAACTTCACTCTAGTATCGTCCCCTACGATGAAGCGGGAGTGAGTTTGAATGTTCTCCCAACCATTTTTGATGGCCTTCCAAACCCCCACCCCATAACGGTCTCTTACACCTATGGAGCACCACCCCCCTCTTGAAGGCCATACTTTCTAAAGATAATTTGCTTCCATAGGGGATCATTCTCATTAGCAAATCTCCACAGGCACTTCCCAAGTAAGGCTTTATTAAGGATGGCTAGGCTACGAATGCCCAGACCTCCATCCTTTTTAACAGCACAAATAATCTTCCAACTCACCAAGTGAGGTCTATTCTCTAAGGCACCTCCGCCCCATAAGAAAATAAAATAAAGTATAAGTAAATTGTCCCTACCTTTGCCCTGTCTAGGTGGATTTGATAAATTTATTATCAGCCTAGGGTTTAATTGGAGTATGTTAATATGAATATAAAATCTATTGAAAGAAGTGCCTAATAAAAAGGTTGTGTGACATAGAGCATACATGAAGTACGCTAAGTGCTAAAGGCAAGAAAAAGAAATAGACCACAAGATAAACAACTTCCTAATGATTTCCTAGATAATCAATAAAATCAACTAAAGATCTATAATCAAAATCCAAAGAGACACTTGCTGAAAAATACAAAGTATTTAACAAAAAAACTTTTCACCCTTACTATTTAACTTTCCATACTCCTAAAACATATTCTATTATGCCCTAAAGCAACTCCAGATCAAGAACATGATTAGCCAATTCCTATCCCACTTATAAAGGCAACACCTTTTTTTTTTAAAGGTAAATAAGAGCATGTATTAGAAACACCTAGAAACGGCAAAAACAATACACACAAAGTATACACTAAATGCTCAAAAAACTAGGCATCACAAAGACAAAAGAGCCCACCCCTTACTTAATGAACAACCAATCTATGAAGTCAACCAAAGACAAAGCGTGATCCTCTATATCCGCCCTAACCCAATTCACAAAATAATGCAAAAAAGAATATTTGATAGCTTGGTCAACCCGCTCGGCATCGTTGAACATTCTCCCATTCCTTTCCTTCCATAAGATCCACATTAGGCATAAAGGGGCAGCCCTCCACGCCTTCGCCCTTTTTTTACCCACAAAAGCTCCATTCCATCCAAGCAAGTTCCCCCTCACAGTGGAATGCAAAACTCAATGCACACCAAAAAGGGAGAAGATCAAATTCCACAACATACTAGCCTTGTTACAAAACATAAAAAGATGGTCATTAGTTTCTTCTTCTTCTTTACACAAGAAACATATATTTGGTATGTTCCATCCTCTTGTTTTCAGCTGGCGGTAGTCAAAACTCTATTCCAAGACGCTTCCCAAGCAAAAAAACTCACTCTCACTAGAGCCCAAGACCTCTAAATAATGCACCAAGGGAAAGGATCACTAGAAGCCCTTGTGTAGGAAGGGTAGAGAGAACTAACAGAAAAAGAGCCATTCCCACTTTCTCTCCAGCTCAAAGTGTCCTCCACATCTCTTCTAATAGCCAATGGATGAAGCTTCTGAAACAAAGACTCCACCTATCCTATCTCCCAATCATTGAGGGGTCTTGAAAAGTGAGGACTCCAACAACCCAACTCCCCACCCCACTCCCAAGCATCTGACACCCAACCATCTTTATCAATAGCCAAGAGAAATAAATTAGGAAAAGCTTCTTTTAGCATTTGATCCTCACACCACAAGTCCTTCCAAAACTTAAACCTTTTCCCATTCCCTACTAAGAAGCGGGATCTACCTCGTATGCCCTCCCATTCTCTTCTAATGGCTTTCCACACCCCACACCAAAGCCTCCTTTCCCTACTCTCGAACACCACCCCCTTTCCTCCAAACCAAACTTGTCAATGATGACTTGTTTCCAAATGGGCTCCCTTTCTTCTGCAAATCTCCAACTCCACTTCCCAAGCAAAGCCTTGTTAAAGGCATAAGGCTACGAATTCCTAGTCCTCCCTCCTTATCAACAAAACAAACTTTCCACTTCACCAAATGAGGCCTTTCTCTAAGGCTCCACTGCCTCAAAGAAAGTCCCTTTGAATCTTTTCAAGTCTTGCACTCACCTTCCAAGGAATGAAAAAGATGGACATGAAATAAATCAAAAGGCTAGAAAGGGTGTTTTTAATCCAAGTAAGTCTCTTACCCTTAAAGAGATATTGTCTCTTCCACATAGATAATCTTTTTCTAAATCTCTCTTCCACCATATCCCACACCCTTGGGGATTTGAAAGAGGCACCCAAAGGAAGACCCAAATAAGAAGTGGGAAGCTTCCCTGCTCCACACCCCAACCCCATAGCTAGCTCCTCCATATTCTCTACCCCTCTAACAGGAATAATCTCGCTTTTATCTTTATTCACTTTTAAACCAGAAAGCACCTCAAACCACATAAACACCCAACTTAAATATCTCAGTTGGTCACTATTAGTCTCACAAAAAATTGAGGTGTCTTTGGAAAACAACAAGTGAGACACATCTCGCCCCTCTCCATTTCTTCTCCCCACCTCAAACCCCGAAATAAACCCCCACTTCTAGCTCTGAGCAATAGCTGACTAAGCACCTCCATGACCAGAATGAACAAGTAGGGAGATGACTAGTACTCAAAAAAAGCATATTTTAGATAGTAATTCTCATGAGTTTCACATCTTTTGAGTAATAATTATGCCTAAAATGCTCAATTAACATGGTGTTGCCCTTGCAAGAATTACTAACAAGTTTTATGAAGTTTTGGAGTCATTTCAAGGTATGATTTTGATACATTGGTGATAAAAGAGATGAATTGAATTGAAAAGGGCAAATAATGTGGATGATGAGGAAGAAGTAGTGTAATTGGATCGGGATTTGAAGCTAATTTGGAGGTAGTTAAGGCGAAGTCAAAAGAAGAAAATGGAAAAAAATGATCAAAGAGAGCTCAAAAACAAAAATATTGGAGATTCTCATGATCATGTGAAAATTTCGCATGACTATGCGAAATGGACCAAAGGAGGAAAATCGATTGCAGTATAAGGAGGATGCCTAAGTTGATTTCACATAGTCATGCGAAATGGTCCAGAAAGTTGTTGCTGCTGCTATTGCTCCACTGATTTTGCACGACCATGCGAAATTGATTCTCTTTGTGTGAAATGGCTAAGCTCATGCCAAATTATTATTTTGTTGTTAAACTCCATATTACCGAAGGGAGAAGGTTCCAGAAAACCTTTTAGATGATGTCAAGTGTCCACTTAACCTTGGCATATAAATAAGAACTTGAATTTCTCATTAAAGAGCTTTTGGGATACTTTTGATTTTAGATTTTTCAAGAAACTCTTTCTCTCAATAGAATTCTCTATTTTCTTTCATTTTCCCTCATTTTCTCACTAGCCAAACATGCCTTATGAGACCAAATCTCCAAGCATGAGTGGCTAAACCTCGTTTTCTCGAAGGAAGGAGGATCTAGAGGCAAGATTTATGGTGAATTAGATAAACGAGCTTTAATTACAAAGGTAATTTGATCCAATTGATTGATTAATTGAATTTTGGAAATTTTTCTCTTCAAATTATCTTGAATGACTACTACAATGCAAACTAGGTAGATTCATCAAATTCTTAAAGTTAGATTTAATGAGATCGAACAGTTGTATTGTGTGAATCATTGGAAGATGATTTGAAGAAAAATTAGATCTAGACCTAAAGTTCAATCAAAAATTGGTTTAGATGAGAATTTAGATTTTCAATCCAACCTGATGATAAATAGATCTCAGCATCTATTCACCATATAAATTGCTTTCTAGAATATTCTAACTCCAAGAATTCTTTTCCTTGTTATTTTCTCTTGTTCTACATTTTATTGTTCTTTCAAATTTGAAATCATTATTTTTTATTTTTCATCATGAATTGTCAATCCAATTTCACTTTATCACAATCATTTCTTTTTTTCCTCCATTCAAGCCTTAATGACCGAAAATAAACTATCCCAATGGATGACAACTAAGATCGTTATACTACCATAACTTTTACTAAAAACCTTTTTGATCAGGCAAGAGTTACTTTAGCATAGTTGAATTAGGTTATAAATTTCGTTTTGATGCAATTAACTATGAAAAATCAATCGATCAGGAGACAGCGGATCACCTTGTCTCAAGCCCCTTAAGCTTGGTGAATCCCCTTTTCTTAAGCTAGTCCATAGTAAGAATTTTCTCCTACATTGTCACCAAAGTAAAAAAAGCTAATCTTTGTATAAAGAGACCCAAACCTCCTCAATTTGAAAAAGAACAAGACGTCCTCATGCTCTTATAATAGGATTTGACCAGACAAAAAATGCCCTCCTTCACTGACCTCCAAATCCAGCCCAATTTGTCCAAGCAACCCACCCTATGCACCACCCTCTAAAAGCAGTAAAGAAAATTCTAAGTTTTTCTCAACAAACGTAGAAATAGGAGAACAGAAGCACTTTTTATATAGAAGAGAAATCAGGATAAGAAGGAAATTAGATGAGAAGAGAAGAAGAAATTAGATGAGAACAATGTAAGAAAACAAAGAAAAGGACAAAAGATGCCTTTATTTAATTTTGATTTCCATGTCACATCATAGCAGTTTAAAGTGATCAATTTAATTGTGATTTAAGAAGCATATAAGCATATTCCGAAAAAGAAAAAAAAAATCTCATATACCTATCACATAATTTTCTTTTCCTGTACTTTATTCATTCATTGACCTTAGTGGACCATTCAATTCAGGACCTAATTTGACTAAGAAGAATTCTATAGACCAACTTTGTAATGACCTTCAAGCAGAATTTCATTCTGAATTGACTGAGTTTCATCCGAGATGGCTAGGAAATTATGCCAATTACAAGTCAGCTGATCCCCATTGGACTCACACAAAGGGAGCTCCCCCATCAAACATCAAGCCATCTCCCACAATATGATAGTGCATTTCTGAAAAGTTTCCCATCCATTTTTGATTGGTTTCCAGAGGCCAACCCATAAGCCTCCTTTCCCTCCTTGGAAGCACATTTCCTTTCCATCTCCCCAAATTTACATTGACCACTTTACAAACTTGACCCTATCCACAATAACAGCACTCCCAAAGCTCAACATCTATGCCAAAGCATGTTAGGGGAACATGAAATGAAGAAATAAACTGAGATTCTTGTTAAATAGATTAACAAGAGCTTCATAAAAATATGGACCTAATGTGATGCAAGAAATATTAGAAAATGGTGAACAATAGAGCAACTCAAAATCTGAAAGCACAGATGCTTGGTAACCTTATTAACCAACACTAACATGTTTATCATTAAAAGTGTTGACTTACCAGTCCAAGCCCTCAAAGAGACCTTCCCCTTTTATGGCAGAAGTTTTAAAAATTGCCCATTGACGGTTTTTAATCTTGTGCAACTCTAAGGCCTCAGTCACAGCAGCATCATCAAGTGCACCAGGAAGATCCTATATAGAACAGGGAAAAAAGAAAAAGAAAAAACAATCAACTAAACACACAAATTTCACAGATGGATTTATGCGCAGAAAGTTCATAGAGGATGAAGCTGAATCAAGAAGATTTTTTTAACTGGTTAACCACAAAAATGCAGCTGCACCCTTTTCTTGTATTCTAAATAAATGTCCATAGCATTATTGTCAACTTTCTGGTCTATGTTAAGAGCAAACATGCAACTTTCTTCTCCAAGTATGATAAATGTATTAAATTTTTTCCCACTCCCTACAAATCTTAGAAAGCAACATGACACTACCACTAACCTGCTTGTTGGCAAAAATGAGGACAACAGCACCTTTTAATTCTTCCTCCTACCATAAAATTCAAAAAATGTAAGTTCGCATTCTAAATTTATAATCTTGAGCAAAAGTACAAGTCAAATATAGATTAAATGCATAAAATCTTAAATATGCATCAATATGATGTTAAATCCAAACCTGAAGAGTGGACAACAGGATCCAAGGGAAAGTATTTTGCCTTTTTTCTTTTTTTTCCTTTTGTCTTTGCTTTTGTTTTTGTTCTTTTTCTTTTTTTTTTTTCTTTTTTTGTTGATAGAAAAAGAAAACCAACCAAAACAAAGTCTCTCAAAAGTATGGGAGAATTCGCCAAATACTCTTATACGGAGAAAATGTACAACAGGACTAAAGCAAAACCAAATCATCCAAAGTTGCCAATTATAGCATCACTACCTTCTGAATTCAACCCATAAACAACAAAAATAGAAATAATAATAATAATAATAATAATGACAACAACAATAACAATAATAATAATAATAGTAGTAGTAGAAGAAGAAGAAGAAGCCAAAGTTAACACTTAGAGCATCACTACCTTCTAAAATAGAAATAATAATAATAATAATAAAGAAGAAGAAGAAGAAGCCCAAGTTACCAGGTGCAGCATCATTGCCTTCTAATTCATTTATCTATATGATATTATCTCACATCATAAACAACAACAACAATAATAATAATAACAACAACAAGAAGACGAAGAATAAGACTTCCTGAAATTTTCAAAATCACCACTTTCACTCCCTACACAGTACTACCTTTTGTTTTGATAGGTTGCCTACACAGTACTACCTCAATTTTATTAATTGCTAATTGTGTGTTAGATAAGTATACCATACATGCAGCCTATATCTGTTAATAAAACTACAATGATAAGGATAATAAATAAGCAAAGTAAGAAGCAGGAATTATAGAACTCAGTTCAGTACCTGCAGAATTGCATGAAACTCATCTTTAGCTATTACCAATCTATCAGTATCACTTGAATCAACAACATATATTATGGCTTGAGTATTTGGAAAATAGCATCTCCAATATGGCCTGTGCCCAAAAAACATAAACCAAACAAGCAGCTGATGATCCTGTGCGCTTGATGCAAACTTACAAATTATGCCCAAAAGAAAGGTAAATTTAAATGTTGCAGAGACCAAAGTTGGTCAAAGGATGTCTTAGCCTTCATAAAACAGAGAAGAAAACAACCATATGCATGTAATATCTATTTCCATTCAATGATAAAACCAACAAGAAAAGAACCTTATTTAAGTGAGACTTATTTCCAGTTTTGAAATTGAAAAATTTCTAGATTTGATCCTACCCAGAACATCCAATTTTTTATCCAATCCAGAATCCCAATACTAAAATTCAAAAAGCAACTTTAGAGTGATCAATGATGCTACATCATCTTATTGGAATCCAACAGCCACTTCAAAAAAAATTTAAGAAAATTACACATTCCAGAAACCCAAGATTTCTATACCACAAAAATGAACTCTTTATGATTGGTACCTCAGTCAAACATGGCATTCCAACAAAAATTATATACATTTGAATATTTTGAAGCCTCTTTTTTTTTTTTTTTTCTTTTTCTGTTTCTACAAAGAGAAGTCCAAGAGGATGGCATAGTTCGACACAGATCCATGTCAACTTCCATTTTATCTGTAAACAAAGAAAGGAATAGTCTACATGGGGTTGTTATCACTTCTTCACCATGGCATGTGGACAAATGCTAGGGCCCTATGTGAACGAGGTATGACACCACATTGTCCCATATAGAAGGGAGCTTCCCTACCTTGCCACCAAGCATGGTTGCTAGGACCTCCGAATTCTCCACATTCCTTACTCATATAATTTTGTTTCTATTTAAATTATGATACCAAGACAGCAAAAAAAGTGTCATTAGCGTACAAAAAAAGAAGGGATGTCTTCATCCCTTACCCTCCCTTCTCCCAAGACCACCACCCACGGTCTTGGAGATGGAACAACTTAGAACTTTCATCACCAACAAAAGGGGGAGAAGGGGAAAGGGGATAGCCTTGCCTACAACGTCTAGAACTCTAAAAGAAACATGAAGAAGTGTCATTTTCTAAGAATAAAAATATAACTACAGAAAAATGAAGTCAAGTCTTGGAGATGGAACAACTTACAACTTTCATCACCAGCAAAAATGGACAAGGGGATAGAGGATACCCTTGTCTCAGACATCTAGGACTCTAAAAGAAACATGAAGAAGTGCCATTCACTAAGAATAAAAATCTAACTACAGAAATATGAAATCTAATCCATGCAATCCACCCTAACCCAAACCCCATCTTCTCAATTGAAAGATTCAAAACAAATAGGAAATCCAAATTTATATGATCATAAGATTTTTCAAAATCCAATGTTGACAAATCTAATTGAAGATACCAAGGAATTAAGTTCCCTATGCATAACTTAAAAACAAAAATCAGTACACCAAAGTACACGACATACACACCAAAAGGAAAGGCCTCAAAGGAGAAGCCAAAAAAAACCACCCTCACTCTCAATAAGACCCCACTTGATCCACAAAATCAATCATGTACATGCCAACCCAAGTTGAAAGATTACAAAGAAATGAATTTCTTAACTTTTGATTAGTTTGTTCCTTGCTTTCAAATACTTTGCGATTTCATTCCCACAAACTTGTCCAAAAATGCAAAGAGGAATGGCTCTCCACACCTTCTTCCTTTTCCTCCCTATAAAGGAGTCATACCAACTTAACAAAGTTTCTTTCATTGAAGAGGGATAACCCTAACTACACCAAATAAGGAGAACAACCATTGCCACATGATCCTTGCTTTGGTATAGTGAAGTAGAACATGCCCCCTCAAGTTTAAGAAGAAAATGTTTATTCGTTAAAAATCACCCTCTTTTTTGGAGCTAATATGATGTCAAAACTTCTCCTCAACTAGCTTCCCAAGCAAAAAAACTCACTTTGGAATAGGACCCATGGATTCCATATAACATCTATTGAAAAGTGGATTAACCTCTCTCATTCTAAGATCGAATAGAAAGATTTGATTGAAAACAAACCCTTCTTAGAATCCTTCTAGATTACTTTGTGGTTTTCTTCCCTCCTAATTGACTTCACTAGTAATCTTGAGAGAGAGAAAAAAAGGTTTGTTTAGTGATTTTTTAAAAATAGTTCTTAATTGTTTTCAAGAACAAACTTCTATTTTTGAAGTTAAATGTGGAAAACAATTTTCTTGACTTATTTTTCATGAAGTTTTTTTCACACTTAGGTTTAATGCAAAAGTTTTCAAAGTATTTTTCAACTCTTCAATTTTTGTTCAAAACATGCTACAAAAATAAAAAATAAAAAATAAAAAAAAAATATTAAAATAATAAAAAAAAAAAATTTTAAAAAACCCTAAAAACGCTTGAAACTTGTTCTAAAAAACAACTTATTTTCAAAACAAATTCTGAAAAACTGTTTTATATCAAAAGTCTGTTAAAAATGTCTTTTGCTTTTAAGAACAATATCCAAATAAACCCTTATATTATGAAGTTTACCGGGGCCATAAATTTATGCAATAATGACAAAAGAAGTAAAATCACAATTCCAAAAACTAACTGAAAAAAAAAAAAAAAACTGATATTTATCATCTTACCATCATAACCATTCAAGAACAAAATTTTACTGCACATCAAAGAGCCACACATGCAACATAAATGTATCTAACAAGAGAAGGCAAATAGAATGTTCTATCATAAAATAAGCAAAAAAAAAGGTTCAATAGAAAAAGATTACCTGATACTTGTTTGCCCACCTGTACCAACAAACAATATAAACAGTATCAGAAATAGCCATAATTTTCCTTTTCTTTTTTCTTTCATGGAGAAATTTACATGACTGAGCATAATATTTTACTTTAGGAAATTTTAATATGCTAGAACCAGAAAAGGCCAAAGAATATGATGCTGTAGGTAAGGGATAAAACCAATATATTCATATGCTAGGTTAGTCAAGTATACAAGTACACAACATGTAAAATTCCAACATACCTTAAGACCACAGAACCTCCAGCTCTATTTTTTTTTTTTATCAGTAAATGAGATTTGTATTAAAAAGCACCAAAAAGGGCGCACCAAAGTACCACAGAACCTCCAGCTCTAATCCTGAAGGTTTATTTTATGAAGTGAAAAAGTTGGAGATTTCCCATATTCAAGGGAAATACTAACATTTGAGGACAATAGAGTGGAAAACCATTTATTATTTATAGTTATGCAAATCTGTTGATTCTTTTTTTTTTTTTTCGTTTTTAGATAGGCCAAAAACATTAATATTAACAGTGCTTAACAAGCACTTAAATATTCATGGCATATACAAAAGCATCAAAAGGCCATAACCAAGGGAGTTATAGACAAAAAAACAACTCCCACCCACTATATAGATCTCAGTCAATCAATAAAGTTCAACATGAACAAAGAGCGGTTTCTGTATACTCTAACCCATTCCAAAAAGTTATACATAAATGATTGTTAGAGAACTTGACCAACATTTTAAGTATTCTCAGAAGCATGCTTATTTTTTTCCTTCCATATGGTCCAAAAAAATGGATAAGGGAACAGCTCTCCAAGCTTTTCTCCTCTTCCTCCTCCTCCCAACAAAGAAACCATGCCAGCTCAGAAAGACTTTCTTTAGTGAGGAGTACACCACCAACTCTATTCCAAACTGAGCAAAAGTCAACTGCCAAACATTACTGCTTCCAAGCAACAAAGGAGGATGTGATCAACTATTTGTTCTACTTTACACATATAGCATCTATTTGGCTTCATCCATCCCCTTATTTTGAGCTGGTCCAACGCCAATATTCTTCTCCACATGGCTTCCCGAGCAAAAAAGTTGACTCTAGATGGGACCAAGGGTTCCAAACAATCTTAGAAGGGAATGCCTCTATACCTCCATTGGACAAAGAGGAGTATAGACATTTCATGGAAAATAGAATGGCATCCATCCAATTACTAGTTTTTGTGTAATGCATCTATCTATATTTCTTCTGTTTCTTGCCAATCTTATCACTCAAAAAACACTTTCTAATCCAGACTAGGGTACATGTCCATGTGTAGTAATAGAACTATAGACTAGATATTTCTATAAAGAAACAAGCCATTTTTCTGCTTCCATATTCACAACCTTCCTGGCAATCTTCATGAGTTTAACAGAAAGACACATAATCAATTAAATTTGCAGCTGAGATTGACTGAAGACCTAAAACTACATACAATAAATTTCAGTTCTAGACCTTGGAGAACTCCATTTGCTAAGATTCTACTCCCACACAATACAAATAGGAGAAATATTATTTTCTAAAATAGGTTCATCAATAGGGAGTTTGAACAAATTGAATGTTCAATATTGAGGTTTCAACAATCTGGGAAACATTTGCAAGCAAGACCCAGACATGTACATAGGCACCCTGCATCCACCTATTGACAGACCAAACAAATCCAACCTAGAAAGAAATTACAGAATTTTTTCCCTTTATGGTAGTTATTGATCAAAGAATATCAAAGTAATACTTGCCCTTTGATTTCATCAGAAGGGGTGAAAAATAGAGCTGCAGCTTAATAATGCCTATAATTTCATTTGTGCGATGTCAGCATTTGGTAAAACAAATCAAAAAACACCAACCAAAATTTAGTCATTTGCTAATAGAAGATATAGATCAAGGATTTAATTCACATACCCAGATCCCATACTTGAAATTTGATATTATTGTACTGTACTGTTTCCACATTGAAGCCAATTGCTGCATCAAACCATAAACACACAAATTATTCCACGATTCAAACACTAATGCCCGTTTGGTTCCTAGGCTTCAAATAAAAAGGGAAAATTTAAAATCAAAGCTAAAACTTTCAATCTTCGATTTTGTTTTCGTCATTTGTAACCCGAAGAGACAAAACCTCTCCTCAAGTGAGCCGAATACAACCATTTGATGCAGTTGATGGCAGAACATGAAAGATTCAAAATTCAATGTTCTGTTCCTTTTCCTAAGGATTCTCAGCAACCAAACAAAAAAAAGGCGCAGAGAAAGAATACCAACTTGGAATTGTGGAGACAACTTCCCCCATCTGAAGCCGATCTGAACAAAACTCGAATCAAATCAGCAACCACCTAAAACCCAAATCACAGAAATGCAAAACAAGAAAAGGGTAAGATTAGAATCAAAGAACCATACAGAGAATTGTGGTTTTCCCCGCATTGTCAAGGCCGAGAACGAGGATCCGAGCTTCTCGGTTTCCAAAGAGCGAAGAGAACATTCGAGTAAACAAAATCCCCATACTGTATTTGATTTGTTGTTCAGACAGATAGAAATGAAACAAGATCAGATCCGCAGAGCAGAACCCACCCTATCCTCCTGCAAAACAAGCACGGTTGGCTGTGAATTGAGAGAAAGAGAGAGAGGAAACAGAGAGAGGAAATTTCCAGAGATTGAAAACAGTGCCTCAAGAAAAGGAGAGGGCCTGCTTGCTAGATTTGTTGTTGTTTTGGGGGGTTAATTGAGAATTGAAAAATTATGGGGAGGTTTAGAAAAGCCTCAAGGAGAAGCAGAGGCAGAGGCAGAGGCAGAGGCTGAAGCAGAAGGCTTTTGAAAAATGACCAAGAAACAAATGGAGGTTGGCTTCGATTTCTTCGTACCTTCCATTGGGCTCCATCACAGCATTGGCCCCACTCCCACTTCCTCAAGGGTCCCGGACCAATAGGGCCAAAGGTGAAGGAGATTTATTTTTTTCCTTTTTCAATTTTTAATTTCCCGAAAATAATATGTCTCCACAAAGTATCCTTAAGCCCATTATTTTATATTTTAATATGATCTATTAATATATTGATCATATATATTTATCAATATTTTCATAATTGGACAATCATTGAACCGAAAAAGTTATCGGTTCATGGTTTATTGGTTGGACCGGCTGTCGAATAGGTGATGTCATAAATATATAATTTATAAATTATTAAAATTTAAAATAATTATAAAAATAAAAATAATAATTTATATATTATTTAAAAATTAAAATTTTATTTAAAAATCAAAAAATAGTTTCAAATTAGAAATTAAAATTAAAATCATAATTTTAATTTAAAATTTTAATATTTTAATATTTATTTTTAAATAAAAAAAATTATTTTAAAATTAGAAATTTATTTAAAATTGTAATATTTTTTAATTTTACCATTAAATCATATCTCATACCATCCATATAAATCCATATAAAATGCATTAAATTATATCTCATACCATTCATGTAAATTCATATAAAAAGCATTTTTTACTTTATCAATTTTAGTTCCCACCCTCGCACAGCACTTAAGACTAATAATTAATAAATAAATAAAGAGAGGTGCTATGAAGACTAATAATTAATAAATAAACAAAGAGGGGGGGCGCTTTGACGAGGGGTTTGTAGCGCCAAGAGGGGGCTTTGCAACGGGGGGTCTTACAGCACAAGGGAAGAAGAGAGGGGGATGGTTGCAGTGGAAACAGTCTGAGAGAATCAGTTTGAGAGAAGAAGAGAGGGAGGGGGGATAGTTGCAGGGGGTTTTGCACTGGGACGGGCAGGCGATGTAACCGCGGGGGAGACAGTCGGTGGGAGCTGGCATGGGTGTCGCGGTGCATTGGGGGGCGGCAGCTTTTTCACCTTCGGGTCAGATGGAGAATGAGGGAGTGTTTTTATATCCTCCAAAACGACATCGTTTTGATATTAGAATAATCAAACTGACGTCGTTTTGATAGTGTAAAATTAAAAATAATAATAATAATAAATTAATTGAACCGTCCGGTTCAAATGGAATCGACCGATTTGTTCGATTCGTTAGTCAAACCACCAATTCAACTGATCTGATTTTGGTTCAACTTATTTTTGGCCCAATTGACTGAACCAGACCGAAACAGTGACCGATCAAAAGTCGGACCAGTCAAATTGGGCGGTCCGATCTATTTTTTAAAACCATGATATTTATATCTGCTAACATATATGTTACTAGACAAATTGGGATTTCCATAAACAATCTTAAGCTTCAATCTTGATAAATGACATGCCCTTGTTATCTAGCCAAAGTGGTCCCCTTTAGTAATTTCTTATTGAAATATTTTTTCATTTAATGACTCATACTGAACTTCAAAATAATATTCATGACATAAAGAAAAGTCCGTTCTAAGAAACGCTTTTAACTTTTTTAACACTAAATTTTTTTTATCTTTTTAAGTATTAAAAAAGTCAAAAACATTTTTTATAATCACTATCAAACACATTTGAAGTTATACAGTGATTTATAATTTTAACTTTAAGATGATCTTCAAATAACCATTTCAATCTTTTTTTTTTCTTATTCTCATGATTATACACTTCTTAGTAATGGTTATGGAAAGTGCTTTCAAAATTTATAAGTGTTTTATACTTCTTTCCATCAATAATTGGAACACATAAGATATTTTTAAGATGCATATAATTCAATGTCAACAAAGTTCACACATGGAAAATGATGAACCAAAACTTTTAGGAAAAGAAGCTTAATATCTACCACTTTTGGTTTAAACATTCTCCTCTTAAAAATGCATCACATCAATACATTTTTGTGAACAGTTAAAAAACAAAGTCTTTGGCAAGTTCAAGATAAATTATTTTAGGTCAATTCTCTGTTCAAATTGTTTGGTAAAACAATATCTTTAACTTTAATTTCTTGTAATTGTATTGGTTTTAGGAATTCTTTTCACCTATTTTACTCAAATTCTTAATCAAAATTCAATCATGAACCTCAATGGATTGAAGGTTCTTTATTAAAAAGATTTAAGAGGGTCTTTTTATATATGTTTGAAGGATTATAAAGGTAAGGTTGACATGTATGGATATGAGCACTATCCAAAAGCCTTATAAAATATACAAGAAACCAACTTCCAACTCTCTACATTTTCTCCCACCCGAACAGTCCATAACTATCCCAAAAGATGGTAGAAGAGTACTAAAAAATCCATGTTTACTCCTGTGACAAGTGAGCTCTGATTTTATTTCAGTCAAGACTTGTATACTCTGTTATGAAAATTTAATATGAACATCTAATGAAAAGCTTTTCACCATGAAAGCTGTGAAATAACATGTAAAATGTGCTCAATACTTGCCCGTAGCCAAAAGGCTGAGATACATGAGCTCTTTCCGATGGAAGTAGAAAGTAAAACTGCTCTATGCCCCCCCTAATATGAACAGGTTCCATTCCCTGAATCAGTTCATCAATGTCCTAGAACCAGAAGACTGACTCAATTTCAACTTCATGGTTGCTCCTATATTATTGATAGACTCCAATACTAAATAGAAAAATAAAAGCTTGTAACATGCTGCTTTCTACAGTGCAGATTGGAATATCATCTCCGCAAGTTCCTGCAACATAATAAAAATTACTTATTAGATCCTATAACTCGAGGAAGATCAGTGGCTTCAAACTATGGACCTGCAGTCTTAGCATGGCATGCATACTTAAATCAAAATTAAATGGACTGGAAAAGGAAAGGATATCTGAAAAACTATATCTCACAAGGGAAAGAAAGAAGATCTTCTCTGGACTGAAAGGTTCCTAGAAAAGTTTGGTTTGATGAGGGGTTGTTTCATTAAAAAGGGGTTAGTTGGCCAAAAAGGCTGGTCTCACTTTACTATTAATAAAAATCATGAGCAAAGAAGAAAGAAAAATCACATGTCCTTGAACAAGGTGAATTTCAGGGGAGGAGAGGTAAAGAAATTGAAAGAGAACACAAAAGATTTTGTACAGAATGTAGTTCAACTTGAACAGGGAGATTTTACAGAGTGGTTTAATGACAAAGTGTTCTTCATTGAATTTACAGTCTTTGTATTGTCCAGAAACACAATTGGGTTGGATTAGAGAGAGGCATTTTGGGTGTAGATGCTGAAGAAAGATGGGAACAGAAATGAAGGTAATGACAGAGCATTAGGGAGGACTAAGGGCATACCATTGTCTGGAAAATGCAAAACTCTGCTCTAGTTGTGCCAGTAGTTTTTGGTTCTTTTCTTAAGATCCAATTTTGACAGGGCAACAGTCATCTTTACACAGGCCAAACGGCCACAGATCACATATTGCTATGCGGCTGTCATAAGCAGAAAATTAAAATAGGAATCTTATACTTCAAGTTATACCTGCTTAGCAGAAGGAACCTTTGGCTCTCCCCATTCCATGGCTTTCTTCTCTAGCATTTCAAAATCAGCCTTACCAGCCTGTTCAGAGGTTGCATAAATGCATACTGGGCATTATCCCCCAATGGAAGACATAAAGCTATAAAAGCAAAAGAAAAAGAAAACAATGATATATTACCTCTATTTGAGCCCCGATTTCAGTGTCAAAACTCTGATATCGCTTGCGAACAAGATTCTCCAAAGAGCCATCCTTTTTTTCAGGACAAAAAACAAAAAACCATTACTGTTATGGTCATTAAATGAAAGTAATATCATAATAAAAGAAGTTGGGAGTTGCTAGCTGAAAAGAGTGAGTTATATCACCTCAATTAATTTAGCAACATTTCGGAGACCACGGGCCAGGGTGTCCATTCCACTAACGTGAGAAATGAAGAGATCCTCAACATCAGTGCTCTCCCTTCGCCTAAAATTCATAAAAAAAAATGAAGGTAGTATGGTAATCTCCAGATGCATAAGAAGTATTGAAAAAACAAACAAACAAACAACATTATAAAAATAAGGTCCATATAAACAAAAAAGAAAGAAACTTACAATTTGGCATCAAAGTTGAATCCTCCAGGGGCCAGCCCTCCCTGTCAATGAAAAAAAGGTAGTACCAGTTAATGTTTTTTAACCCCCCCCAAAAAAAAAGTAGAAGAAAAATCATCAGCAACGAGTTGACATACATTTCGGACCACACTGAGCATAACCATGGTTGCCTCAGCTATATCTGTAAGGAACTGATCTGTGTCCCAACCTGCATTCATGAAACAACAGCTATAGGTTACAATCTCATAATCAGAATATACTAATTTATGTCAAGCCTGTAAAATGGCAAAAGAAAAGTAAAAATTCTAGAAAAGCAGTTTATGTAGACAGTAATACCAATTTGAGGGTCGCCAGTGTTAGCATCAATATTTCCCAGTAAACCATTGAGTCTTGCAGTCTCAAGCTCATGATGACAGCTGCATGGTACACACGTAGTAAAGTTCATAAAGAAGTAGTTTAAGTTATCCTTAAGTGATTATCAAGAAAAAGCTACAAACATGCAGGCAAGACTTTAGAAAAGCTTGAAACCAAATTATAGGACAAACCTGTGACCAGATAGGGTTGCATGGTTGCATTCAATGTTGAGCTTAAATTCCCCTACCAAAGAACAGAATGGATAAAAATAGGTTAAGAAGCACTCAGTAAGTACAGTATTTGGTTGTAATATTTCTTGGGTGTTCAATAGATAGTGTCAAAGCTTCCATGACAAATAAATCAATTAAGGCAAGTTTAAGTTTTATGGATAAAGGTGTAATATTGTTCTCTTTGAAGTACCTATTCCATAAAAAGATATTAAACAAACTCAAATATATGATACTCAAAGCCAGAAACTGAAAATATTCCATGCACCCAGTGTTGAAAAAAGGCTGTATCTTATCTCCCCATGAATCCCCATTTCTTTTTTTTTGAGAACATACCTTTTATAGGATGTCTCTACAAAGATATAATTCAGCAAATTTGTGAACTAATTTTTTTTTAATAATAGGGGACATATCGAAAACACACCACCCTTGCATCTTGGAGCCATAAACATGTCTGACATGAATTGCAGCTGCCACCACACCCCATGATGAAGGCGACAAGTTTAATAATCCTAAATTAACCTTAAATCTAAAATAACTGTAACAAATTCTTACTGAAACCAGGAATTTAATGAATTTGTACCTTAACATTTTAGTTTCCTCATGAATAAGCAAGGAAAATGTATACAAGAAATTTGGTCTGTTAACCTATCATCAGATTTCATGAGCCAGAACTAATTCCATTGACAAACAATAAACAAAAGTATTTAAAAAATCACAACACACACCACCATCACCACCAACATTTTATGCCCAGCAGTTACCCAATGGAAAAAAGCTTCAAAGTCTCATAAAATAAAACTATTCGAAGTGTTCAGAAAGTATCAATCTGAAGTTTAGTTTGGACATAAAAAGATTAGGATAAACTCCAATGTGTAAATATAATCTCATTTAAAATGCCAGATGCTCTGGAAAGGCTCAACTTTAAGTAAACAAAAGAATAACAAAACAATTTATAGTATAACTAGCATACCCTTGGAATAATAAAAAAACTAAAGGAGCTCGATAGGAAATTCTAAAACTCAGTTCATGATAGATTGCCAATTTTAAAGCCTAGTATATTTCGAAATTAATCGCGAATGATTTTAGTCCAGAATGAATGCAATATTGTCAGAATAGAATAAAGAGGGGATTGCGAATATCACCTATAAGACCATATTTTCGTAAGAAATTAGCGGTGGTTGCAGCATCCCAGTCATACCTGCCACATTATTACATACTGTAAACATACATGTGAATGCTAGCTGCTCTATCAATTATAAGAACTAGTTAAGAAGAATACTGGTGTTTTGTAGGTTCTTGAGGCTTGGGTTCAATCAAAAGAGTCCCTGGCAAGAACAATAGAAAGAAGCAAATTTAATTCCCTGGAGAAGTGATTATAATAACAATAATAGTAGTAAAAAAAGAAAACCAAATCTATTTAGTGTCTTTCCCATCCAACTTAAAATATTTCCTCCACTTTAGACTGACTGATTTCTTGGACGATCAATTCATAATATTAATCACATAAAATGTTTAGGGAAGAAATGGACAGAAAGTGTACCATTAAACCCAATCTTCTTCTTATATGCAGCAGCAGCTTCAAGAAACCTTGCCTGTTTTTATAGACAAAACAACAGACATACACCTTTAAACCAAGAAAAAAAATAAAAATTACAAGAAAACATAATGAGTGAAGCTAAGATCTAACAAATCTCATAAAAATAAAAAATCTTCTAATACCAATATTAAAGTGCCAAATTTTGTACCAAGGGAGGAAAGAGTTCACGTAATATAAAAGAGAATAATAACAAAACGGATGTCCAATAAATGTACCAAATGATCAAGCTCTCTTCCCATATCTGTGTTCAATAGAGTTTGATAACCTTCTCGACCACCCCAGAAAACATAGTTTTCTCCACCTAAGTAATGTGTGACCTGTAGAATGTGTAAATTAGCACTGTTAGATTCCAGCTGAAACAGCAATACTATAGGCACAATTTATATGCACATGGCTCTTTTTGTAAAGATTGCTTGCACACTACCACCCACCTCCATGGCTTTCTTGACTTGAGCGGCAGCATAAGCATACACAGCAACTTCAGAGCTGCAAAGCAAGATTAAAAAATATAAGCCCATTGACAGGCAGATTACATTTAAACAAGGATTAAACAAAAATTACCTAGTAGCACCACCATGCATATAGCGAGGATGATGGAACAACTGAGCTGTACCCCACAAAGGATGGATCTTTTTTCCCTGTAAAGATGCAAGGGAAGTATAGGTATCAGGCCTGACAAAGATTGGACATATCAAACATATTGGCATCCAAAGAAAGTGGCATGGCCATTCAGTTGAACTGGCCATCCATGAATGCAGGTGTGATCAATGCAATAAAAAATGTTAGGTAGCAGCAGCATTGTCAGACAGCCCAGAAAATACATTGGTTTCCTGTATTCTCTTCTTCCTCCAGTAACTCAGGAACCCCTAACTAGAACACCTCAGATTAAACTTGGTGCCCTTTTCAGGCATTAGGAATGGAGACTTCTTTAAAAATGCTGCTAATGGTATGACACTACCCACCCTCAAATCTCTCTCCTTTTAAAAAAGTAATATCACGTAAAGCAACAAGCATACATATTCAAACCACTTCAGCAAGGGTTTATAGCACTTGATCATCAATGGAGCTCAACTAACTGGCATGCATAAGGAGGTAAATGGAGAACAAAGATGTAAATAGTGTGTCTACTTGATGTATGATATATAGTCATGTGTATGACTACATACCCATTCATGGATGTAGAAATTACCTGAAGCTCTTTAGCTAGGGCGACCACTTCATCCAAGTTTGCATTAGCTTCCTGTAACAAGCATCATTTATCAAATATGGTCACTTATACAAATTTCAAGAGTATGGAAAGGATATATAACAAAAACATTTTCATTCTTTCCAGGAATTCAAACATGTAAGCAACCGACATTCCCCTCATTTCTGATATTGAATCTTAAAAATTATCATCATGGCAATAAATAATCTTGAAAATTGACTCACCTCCAGGGTTTTACCATCAGGGGCTATATCCCTGTCATGGAAGCACCATAGATCGACTCCAAGCTTTTCAATGAACTCAAAGTTGGCTCTCACTAAGTTGTATTTAATAGAGGAAAAAGATTGGTCATGTTATACACTATTTTCCAACAATTAATAAATAGAAGAACAATATAGATTCAACTTACTTCTTCTCTTGGCCATAGCCAATGAATCGGTACCATCTTCCCATGGCCAAAACTTTGTAGGTGCACCAAATGGATCACCTCCGGTTCCACGGAATGTGTGCCAAAATGCAACACTGAATCTCATCCAATCCTATTGACATTAACAACTTTATTGGTAATTGCAATTTAGTTGATAAAATAAATCTGAGGCAAAAAAAAAAAGAAAAAGAAAAGAAAAGAAACCAACCTTCATTTTCTTCCCAAGAATTTCCTCATCTGCATTATACCACTTGTATGAAAGAGGATTCTTGCTTGAAGGACCCTGAAAGCAAGCAATTCCCACAATTTTTCAGGAAAAAAGGAATTAGTGGAGCAAAGGGATTGCAGAGACAGATCCACATAGAATTTGAGCCTCGGTATTAACTTTTTTAAAACACAACCAGTGCATAGAGATGAAGCAGATGATGTTTTAATATTCCAGGACAAATAGGTCTTAACCCTGTTTTACCTCATATTTAATTTTGGGAATCCCGGGGAAAAATTCCCCTTCCCATTCATCTGAAGCACCACATTTGCTACTAACATCATCAGCAGGGCAAGTTTGTGGACTGGAAGCAAACTGCACAAGATTAATGAAATCAAAGACCAACATAGAAGAAAGGATTTGGCTCACCTCAGTTCCCTCTCCATTAAAATTTTTGGGTTCCAACAATTCACTCCCTTTTCCCCTATTCCAAAGAAGTAATCGACTGCTAACATGAAGTGAATCAATGCAACACAATCAAGGACCCCAACCCATTTGTTCATTACAAATTTAATTTCTAATTTCATGCTTTAGAAATTGCATGTTTTATTATGATATTATCTTTATAGTAAACACAACAAGAAAACAATTACACTGCAGGAAATCATCTTGATTGAAGGATCAAAATCTATTGACAGATTCAGAATAAAAAACGGTGTACGGATCTTAAGCATGATTTTCATTAATATTAAATATAAGGCACTTGATGGGGTTAATCATATGAAAAGCTTCAATTTTTTTTGTTGCACTTTAATGTAGATGTTGAGAAAATGTGAGGAGTAATTACTCAACAATGAAAGGAAGATTCTGTTCCTAGGATTTAGTTTTGTTTATCTGCCTCCCTATTTTCTCACAAACCAAACAGACTTTAGAATTCAGAATAAGGAGATTATGGCTAAAAAAAGAGCATTGGCCACTAAAAAGAACATGTCTGGATGCTCTATTTTATATTCTCGTTTTTAAAATCTCTGAAGTAGGCATTGCCAAATTAAAAACAGAATACAGATCGATTACGGTTGTTTTTATTATAATAAAAAAATGATAGCATCAAATCAAAAAGAAAAACAACTAAAAAAATAGAAAAAGGGATTCTTTACCACTGCAAACGAGACCACATTTAAACAAAGAAGAAACAAAAAAACCTTCCCAGCCATCATCTTTCTCTCTTTTATCTCATCCAATCTACTCCTGCAACTCAAAAAGCAAACGCAACCCATCAATCACACACGCATAGAAGTAAAGACCCAGACATACGTTTCATGTCTACTTCGTCCCTTCAGAAGAATCAAAACCCATCAACCAAAAATCACAATAATTCATTAAAAAAAAATTTCATAGGCTTTCTTGGCCATTACCCAGAAGGTTTTTCACAATCAGTGATCTAAACCCTTGTGGGTCATTGCATTTATAAACTCATATAGAAGATAAGGATCAGTCCTTTGGGAACTGAATCTCTTCAATGTTTTTGAGAATTACAAGAAACTTACAGAGAAGAATAAAATTGGCACTGAAAAAGCTTCAATTCCTGTGGATAAAAACAAAACTAAATCAACCAACCCTTGTCTCCTCTGCATATATGATCAAATTTCGAGATGAATTTTGGAAATTCAAAAGATTAATGAATTTTTCAAGGATAAGGACGTACCTCACGTCATTCACACGTGTCATTTTATCTCCCTTATTTCTCGATTTTGCCCCATCGAAATTATGCAACTTATATAGTTATATCACAGAGAAAACGTAAAAAATAACAAAATTAATTAAGTTAATGGGAATTTTATTTTATACATTTCAGATAGTTATATTAATCGTTTAATTATAGCTTTTTAGTCAATTCAACTTATCAACTAAACTACATTTATCTCTAATTTATTTTAAATGTCATATATTATTTAGTTTATTCATAAAAAGAAATATAATCTTCACTTGCTATTTTTTTAGCAAGATTTTAGAAGAGGTAATATTATTTTAAAATAGTAGTGAGATGGTCAAAGATTTTTTCTTTTTATTTTTATGAGAAAAATATATATATTCTTTTTCTTTTTCTTTTTGTGGACGAGCTTGTATTTAGGAGGTTGGAATTTATTATTGTTATGATAATAATATTAAGATTACAATAAAAAAACATAATTGGAGAATTGAGGACTAATATGTCTTTTCACTTTGTCACCGATTTTGTTTGCACTTTTAGGACTCTCCGAGGTGATTAAAATATTATAATTGCAACGGTAGTGATAACGTTACCGCCTGGTCACCTAGCTGATTGGTGGACGGGAGATCAGTGGGTGACCAAGTGTAAGGTAATGATTTTGTCAATGGGAATAGACTTTTGAGGAAAAGTACGAAGGCTTATCCAATTAAGTTTAGGTAACTACAACTATTTTGGATCAAGGTGATCAAGGTGTGAGTCAGCGCTGACACATCAAAATCAAATAAAAGTAGAATACGTGGATTTTGGTTATTTTGTAGTCACATTCCTTGTATTTTTCTTTCAATTAATAATAATTATGAAGGGGATAATAATCAAGTTTATACAAAAATTTATTATGAAAAAGCTTTGTTTATTTCATTTTTAGGAAAGGGAACGAAATATTTGAAGAATCTTTGGGTCTTTCATCCTCATCCTCTTTGGATGTCCCTCACCTCCTTTGAAACTTTGCCCTTAACTAACTTTAATTTATGGCTATGATTTGTTTTAGGTTATGTTTGGTTCCGGAAAATATTAAGAAAAGAAAAAAAAATGTAAAGAAATGATTTTTTTATGTTTGGTTGTCCTATGAAAAATATTAAAGAAAATCAAATATGATTAAAACTAATTAAAAACTTATATATTTTTAAATTATTTAATCTTTATATTGATGAGTTAAAATAAATAAAATGAGTTTGAAATAACAAAAAAAATAATTTATTCACTTTTAATATATTTTTTTTTTTATTTTCCTTCACTTTTTATTTCCTTCAGCTTTTCCTTTGTATTTTCTTTCCCTTGCATTTTCCTTCAAATTTTCTGGGAACCAAACATAACCTTAGTATTTTCAAAATAAACAATTATCTATTTTATTTTAAAATTTATAATTGTGATGAATATTTTTTTCACTACTTTTGAAATATTTAAATGATCTTAAACCCCCCCCCCCCCCCCGGACAAACTAAAACCATTATCCTTACGAAACCATAATCCAAATATGGAAAATTATCTAAAATTAAATTATGACAATGTCACCATTAAAAGGAATAGAAGATCACTCTATTTCTTATCCTAGATTCTGGCTAAGTATATAAATACTCCCTTAAGCTTCTAGACCTTAACAATTGAAGTAAAAAATATATATATATATATACAATTTTTATCATAAGGATTTATATTAACAGTATTTTAGAAAACTCTACCTGTGATTTGTGTTGAGTTTTTCCTCATATAGAAGGTCAAGTTAAGAACCCAAAATTTAAGGTCTCTTAGGTCTTTATATAAAAGGGTTAGAAGAAGAATCCCTCTTCTTCTTTTTCTTCCAATTTTTTTTTGCAGCCACCGGAGGTAGAAGAAAAAGAGAGTAGAAGGAGAAAAAAGAGAGAAGGGGCGCCAATTTCTTGACCGAAATTCTCTATTGTACCAAAATACTTAGCCTTTTTACGTGATAACTTTGGTAAAAAAAAAAAAATTAGAGAAAGAGTCACTACAGTTTTTGTAGTATTCCGGATATCGTTCTCAAGGATTGACTTATGAAAATTGTCAATACTAGAATAAATGAATTGTTTTTGTTTAAATCCTTAAGTGAAAAACAATATGTGAATAATGTGAAACTAAGTAAAATAAATTAAATTAATAAGAAAAAAATGAATATTGATTTTAAATTCAATTGATTCAAGTTTGGGGTTTTCCACAATCCAACCTAGGGTATATAAATTAGAGAAAACAAGGGTATTTTAAGTAATATGATCTTAGGGTTTTGGGATCCTTGGCCACTCGCGATCAAGTTGAGTTCTATAACTCAAAATTGCATCTGAAACCTAATTTTCCCTTTTTAAAAATAGATTCCTAAAACCATCAAATGAATGAGATTGATTATCAATTTAAGATTTGGTTTTTTAACCCTTCCTACTCCTTATAGCTTTGTTTAGGGGCAAATAATGGTAGGTAAGACGAGGATAATTAATGATCAAGAATTACCAAGAATCACTAGTATCAAGTAATAACCTACCGTAGCATTCCTTAAACGAACTCATAGGGATAGGATAAAAAAAATGATAAATTGTCACCCAACCAATAATTAATCTCATTATTATAATAATTTACCCATTGTCCTTATAGGTTTCCTAGCCTTTAGGTTTTCATGCTTCAAGCCCCAAGTTGGCTCTTAGCCTCTCATGGGGGTGATGTCACATTCACAATCCATAATAGGGTAAAAATCCATAATTTGAATCAAAAGAAACTAAAAACAATATATTCAATAAAGAAGAAAAAGAAAACAAACCAAAGTTCTCGTCTTCTTCCACCTTCAATGTCAAATTTTCCAGAAAAAAATCCAAGATCCCTAAAACCTAGAATTGAGAGAGTTTATATAATATCCTCAATTATCTAACATGTAGCACACTCTCATTGGCCACTTATTACAAAATAATTTCCTAAAAATGATTAAAAATTAATAAAATGGTGATTTCTAGTCTTGTGGGGTCTACCTAGGGTGGATGGAGTGCTTTAGATGCAATTCCCGAGGTAGAGGAGGTGGAACATCAAAGTGGCAGTGGGTGAATTCGAAATTGGTGTCATTTCGAAGTGGATTTCGAATTCATAAGTTGAATAGATTCAATTCCCGGGGTAGAGGAGACGGAACATCAAAGTGGCAGTGGGTGAATTCGAAATTGGTGTCATTTCGAATTCATAAGTTGAATTTCGAAATCATTTCGAAATAACCCTCCAGCTTGGTGCAGTTGTCTTCAAATGGCCATAACTTCTTCATTTCAGCTCCGATTTGCAAACCATTTAAAGCGTTGGACTCATGACTTCTCAAGCTTCGAAACGATATATAGTATGTATATAATGGACTCCCGAAAGTGCTCCAAATTTTTCCTCAAAATCAGAGTATATAATGTCATCAGATTTTTGAGTTCTAAATTTCCATGCAGCTGAATCTTGCTTCATGCCTCATTTCCCATGCTTTCTTGCCTTCTTTCTTACTCCATAATGGTCATTTATCATCTTCCAAACTCATGATAGCCTCGTCTTGCCTTTCATTACGTTCAATGAGTCTTGACTCATTTATTTCTTTATTTAGCCCTTTTTTGATCTTTCAAAATCTAAAGTCATTCAATTTGCACCATTTTCTTCCCTTGAACCTGAGATAAGTCTTCAAAGTACAAATTAAACTCATGGCTAGGGCCTTAGCATTGATTTAGGTCAAGTTGGGTGATTTGAATGTCCTTTGGTGCACAAATCATATCGAATATGTGCCATTAGAGCACATATTTTGGCTCCAATCATCCCCCTCAACCTAAACTTTGCTAGTCCCTAGCAAATGAAAAGAGTAAAAAAAAATGAAAAATATGTAATGAGATTCATGAAACCATATTAACTTAACATAACATGTTTCACACACAAGATACCCAAGTAGACAAATTTCCTAGAATTGAGCAAGATGACACAAGATATGCAATTTCTTAGTTTTCTCACCTTATCTTCGTATACATAAATGTGCATCCATGTTTAGCATTCCCCTTAGTGTCTCTTGATTTTCCCTTGATTGGTTCTTTCTGCCTAAACCTCATGTGCTTAATTTTGGTGTCCCCTCATAGTATTTTTCTTAAGATTTTTTCTTAAACTCAAATTTCATCATTCTTTAAGTTAAAGAGGAGGAAAATTTATTTTGATTTTTCTTTCTTAGTTTAGGAAATCTCCTTCTATATGGCTTAAT